>NC_135344.1:4465826-4593326 GCF_023851605.1 Tamandua tetradactyla | reverse complement strand
GCAAGTTCTTCAGAGGGAGTTAATTTCTTTAGACATGGGCATTCAATTTTTTTACTCTATGCCTTTAAAAACAAAAGTATAGAGTCTTCTACATATGGAAAGATGCAGGAGCAATACGTCCTCTATTCTCCCCATTATGTGCAGCTAGTAATTCTGGAAATTATATTTAAAACAAACATAAGAAGACTCAGAAAGATGGGACAAAGAAGGCAGACAAGTTAAGGCCCTCAGGATCAGAGGAATAACTCAGGTGTGCGTTCTCTGGGCTTTCTTTTTGCCTCAGGCATGGAAATGAAGTAGCTAACAACCTGGAAATGCGAAGAGGTACAGAGGAAAATAGAAACCATAAGAACAGCCAGCTCTCTTTAGACAAAAGGGGCAGCATAGCAGGACAGAACACATTTAGACAATCACTGCCTTAGCCCAGCAAACATGACAGGAAGAACCTGTGGCCCCACCCCACCTTGGACAGGCTCAGGGGCCCCAACATCCACCCTCATCTGGCAGTAATGAGGTGTCAGAGAAGGCCAAGTGGAGAGTCAGTGTAACAAGTGTACATCTGTCCCCCAACCCAGCCCCACTGTTGTATCAAGGAGGCCAAATGAGGAGCAGCAGGTCTCAGTAGAGGCCATGGGGGGTCTGAACTCCTATACCTTGACAACAGGAGTTAAAAGGGGAGCAGGATGGAGGTACCTCTACATGTCCCAGCCCGAGGGTCTCAGTAGAGGTCACTGGAGTCTGAACTCCCACCACCCCACAGTGGGAACCCAATGGAGAACTTGGATGGCCCCAATACCAGACGGTGTCAGCTGGCCACCCCCACCCCCTCTGGGGCAGCATCTGAGGAGGCCAGATAAGGCAGACTGTTTACTTAAGATTCATACTTCACAACATAATTCCCCAAATGTCTATATTTCAGTTGAAAACCATGCATCATATCAAGACCAAGAAAATCTCAACTTGTACAAAGAAAGGCAATCAACAGATACCAACACCAAGATGGCACACATGTTAGAATTATCTGACATGGTCTTAACCTAGCCTGCTTCAATGAGCACTCAAACACACTTGAAACACAAGAAAAAGAGAAAGGTTCATCAGGGAAATAGAAAATTCAAAGAAGAACCTAATGGAATATAATAACCAAAACGAAAATATAAAGTTCAATGGAAGATCTCAACAGAAGATTACAGAGCCTGAAGGAACTGGAAGATAGAAAACCAGAAATTATTTTTCTTCCTGGGCAAAATAGACAGAAAGACTGATAGAAAAGAATGAACAGAGCCACAGGGACCTGTGGGAGAATAACAGAAGATTTAACTCTGGTGTAATCAGAGCTGCAGAAGAGAGGAGAAAAAAGTTGAGATTGGACAAGTATTTGTAGAAATCATGAATCAATACTTCCCAAGTATGGCAATAGACAAAACCTTCAGATTCAAGATGATGAACAAACTACAAAAGGGATAAACCCAAAGAAATATACACCAAGGCACATCATAATCAAACTCCAGAAAACAAAGACAGAGAAAGAATCTTTCTCTGCATCTAGAACATCATTTTCCTTCCTTCCTCACTGAGGCCAAGTGAAGCCAAAATCTCAGAGATCATGCTCTGTCTGGTGAGCCTTGACCCATGCTTTCTCATCCTCTAACAAGCCTCCTGGTTGTTCGAGGATCCAGTGGATCGAGGCACATAAAGAACTCAGCCGAGGGTCTGGTACATAGAAGGTTTAGTAAACATTAGTTATTTAAAAACTCACAAGCTCTTTTTCTGTGTGCTGGTCCCAGGAACATCTTTTGTCCTCCCTAGTTAGCAGAAGTAGGGGACACGAGGCCCACCGGTGCCCTCTCGTCTTCATGCCAAGCTCCCATGGCGTTGCCCTCCTCCTAGCGGGCACCTGGACACTGGCTACTGTGTCCCTCATGAATCATTCTTCAACAA
Organism: Tamandua tetradactyla; assembly: GCF_023851605.1. Classification (NCBI taxonomy): domain Eukaryota; kingdom Metazoa; phylum Chordata; class Mammalia; order Pilosa; family Myrmecophagidae; genus Tamandua; species Tamandua tetradactyla. The sequence goes on along the minus strand of NC_135344.1, from coordinate 4,591,385 downwards.
CTTCAGAATAAAAGGTCTACTTTTTATAAGATAATGTTAAAACAAAACTGTACTCAGAAAAAAAAACACTTCACGTTACAGAGTGTTATTTAACCACTGGAAAATTATTAACTATCAATAAAGTGCATAACAATTCAATGATGTAACTGATAGTTTGACAATATTTATTTGAGGTGAATTACTGGGGTCTTTTTCCTTCTGTTTACATAGCATATTTCATGGATATCCTTAAAGTGATTTTCAAAATATGCTTTTTTTTTATTTAACCAAACCTGTGTTTTGCATATAGGAAAAGTAGGCAAATTTAAAGTTTTCTGAGCAGGGTCCAAACGAGGGAGACATTTTACCTGCAACCTGGTGGAAAACTGATTCGGTTCTGAAATGTCAGTGGAAGCCCATTGCTGTCACCAGAATGACCCTAGGTGATTAGTACATCATTTCTCCTGGTTAAAATACTGGTGAGTAGACCTAAAACGAAACAAAAATATAACTCTCAGAAGAAACAGGCACGCCCTTGAAACTCACCTTTTATCCTCGAGCCTGGGCCTCTGTGGTGTTGTTTGACTGGTGGCGGCGATGTGAGCGTGAGAGACCCAGGCTAGTGGTTCCCTGTAGCCTGGGAGGGATTGTGAGATAAACTATGAAGAATGAATATAGGAGACAGATAGGGCATATGCGAACATGCATTCACAGGGGCTTGCCTGTGCTTGAGACAGAGATGTAAGAAAGGGTTTTATTGTAGTTGTTTTTCTTGCCAGCTTTACTTCCTTAAAGGGATTTTAGGAATCCAGGTGACAAGACATGTCGCCTTCCTTCCTAAGGCCAAAAAACAACTTTTCAATTCAGTCAAGGGAAGCAGTCCTTCTCCTTCAGAGCTGTCAGAGTTCTATAGCTTAAAACTAAGGATTATTTGTATAGATTTCATTCTAAACTGTGAGCCGAGCTATTACTTATCAGTCTTGAAATAAAGCCATGCTTCAGTGACTTCAGCAGAACTCATCAACACTTCTTGGGCGGAAAAAACCACGAGAAGTCTGATTTTTCTTCAATATATAAAAAGATTACAATTTAAAGATTGGAAATATCACGGGTTGCCTTACTTTGAAATAGTTATTTTGAGTTCCAGTCTCCTTTTCCTTCCTGTTACATATGTGAATGTGTGCATGTATGTGAAAAATACACATCTATCTATCTATCTGTATGTGTATATATATGCATAATATACCCTGAGGACATTTGAATTGATTCTGGGTTTGCATTTATGTAATTTATTTCATGAACATATAGACAATTTGTTTCATGAGAATTTTTCCTTTAAAATACATTTTCCAGGTCATGTTGGCTATATTTCTAAATCTGTTAATGAAACAAATGATCTGGTGTGTGGTGTGTGTGTGTGTGTGTGTTCAATTTTCAAGAACAAAACAAAATCACTTCCTCCAAAGTCACAGGACAAATAATGAATTTAATCTTTCCTTCCAGTGTAAATATCGTGAATTTATCATTACCAGAGGAAAGCATTTCAATCATATAACGTCAAAATGCTTTTGAAAATATAAAAGCCCAGCTTTGGTCTCCATTACACACTGACCGAAACCATCCTATGTGACAGGGATTCCATGGGGTTCTGGCAGGATAACAATAGATACACTTAAAAAATATGTGACCTGTGGTCCTGAGTCCCTGTGACCTGCCGGAGGACAAGGAGTGTGTAACCATGCTATATTATGGAAAGGAAACAAATGCACACGTGAGGAAGAGGCAGAGAAAACACAGGGAAGAAGGCCATGTACGTGTGCAGGAGCTCAGGGCAGCCGTGCACAGTGGAGAGGGTGAGCAGCCGTGCACGGGGTGGGGGGTGAGCAGCGTGCACAGTGGGGGGGGTGAGCAGCCATGCACAGGGGGGAGGGTGAGCAGCTGTGCATAGGGGGAGGGTGAACAGTGTGCACGGGGGGAGGGTGAGCAGCCATGCACAGGGGGAGGGTGAACAGCGTGCACAGGGGGGAGGGTGAGCAGCGTGCACAGGGGGGAGGGGGAGTAGCGTGCACAGGGGGGAGGGTGAGCAGCCGTGCACAGGGGGAGGGGGAGCAGCGTGCACAGGGGGGAGGGTGAGCGGCGTGCACAGGGGGAGGGTGAGCAGCGTGCACAGGGGGGAGGGTGAGCAGTGTGCACAGGGGGGAGGGTGAGCGGCGTGCACAGTGGGGAGGGTGAGCGGCGTGCACAGGGGGGAGGGTGAGTGGCGTGCACAGGGGGGAGGGTGAGTGGCGTGCACAGGGGGGAGGGTGAGCAGCTGTGCACAGGGGGAGGGTGAGCAGCGTGCACAGGGGGGAGGGTGAGCAGCGTGCACAGGGGGGAGGGTGAGCAGCTGTGCACAGGGGGGAGGGTGAGCGGCGTGCACAGGGGGAGGGTGATCAGCGTGCACAGGGGGGAGGGTGAGCAGCGTGCACAGGGGGGAGGGTGAGCGGCGTGCACAGGGGGGAGGGTGAGCAGCGTGCACAAGGGGGAGGGTGAGCAGCGTGCACAGGGGGGAGGGGGAGCAGCGTGCACAGGGGGGAGGGTGAGCAGCCGTGCACAGGGGGAGGGGGAGCAGCGTGCACAGGGGGGAGGGTGAGCGGCGTGCACAGGGGGAGGGTGAGCAGTGTGCACAGGGGGGAGGGTGAGCAGCGTGCACAGGGGGGAGGGTGAGTGGCGTGCACAGTGGGGAGGGTGAGCGGCATGCACAGGGGGGAGGGTGAGCAGCTGTGCACAGGGGGAGGGTGAGCAGCGTGCACAGGGGGGAGGGTGAGCAGCTGTGCACAGGGGGGAGGGTGAGCGGCGTGCACAGGGGGAGGGTGAGCAGCGTGCACAGGGGGGAGGGTGAGCAGCGTGCACAGGGGGGAGGGTGAGCGGCGTGCACAGGGGGGAGGGTGAGCAGCATGCACAAGGGGGAGGGTGAGCAGCTGGGCACAGGGGGGAGGGTGAGCGGCATGCACAGGGACTGGGAGGGCCGGCAGGGGGCAACACCAAGGCCATACCTCACCAGCTCTTGCAGCCTCTCCACATGCGCCTGAGATGCAGCAGAGACAGACGCCTGCGAGACCCGCAGGGGCCAGCTTGCCCTTGGAGTTTGGAGGAAGTAGAGGTGTGGTTTGAGACTCGGTAAAATCTTTTAACTTCTTAAGACTCAGTTTCCTTACCCAACAAGGAAAATTAATCATAAGACTTAGCTCACACAGTCATACAGTAAGCAGGAAAGTATTTTTTGTTGTTATTTTTGTTCTTACAGATCTTATATGGGTCAGACTAAGACATGTGGGCCTCTGTTCCTTAAGTTACAAAGAATTTGACAGCCAGGGCCCAGGAATGCGCCAGTGTTTGAGTCAGTGTGTAATGTCTAGGGTGGGGCCGGGGGACAGGGGCAGGCAGGGTGGGGCAGAATGTTCTCCAGCTGCGTGCCAGCCGTGCCCACAAAGGGCCAAGGCCTACCGTTGGGTGTTCGCTTCACTATTTCTGAAGTTTCCCAAAGGATCCTGCTTTCTAGAACATTTCAATAATTAATTATATTCTGTTATGGACAAGACAAATGTTTATGAGTAGAAGTCACTAATGTTACTTTTGTTGTTATAATGTTAGAACAAAATTCTAGAAAAATAGTAAAACACTCCAAATAATCTACATATGAAATTATATCTACATTTATCATGAAGAATCATAGCTTTTTAAATAGAAATACTGAGAAGTGTCATGCATCCATCATCTTACCATCTAGTCCAAGACCTCCTTCTTGGAGGGCGTCCATTCTCTCCCTCCTGCCCCCTCCCACTTCCACAGGCGCAGACAGAAACACAGACCACCTTGGGGATACCCATTGGGGATATCTGTGCAAACAACCCTAACAATACCAAACTATTTATCTGAGAGTAGGAAAAGGAACAAATGCTGCAACAGATCAGAATTCCTGTTCTTTAAATGTGTCTGGCTTGGAACCAGATTGGTGAGAATTGGCTGGAACACATTCAGTGTCTCAAAAGTGTTACACAAATCCCTTTTAGCAAAAAAATTAAATAAAGGTTACTGAGATATTATTTGGAAAAAATGCAGGTTAGAAACACTGGAGTGGAGGGAGAAGATATATTTATCACAGTCTCTTTCATTTAGAAATAAAGTGGGGATACAGCACTATTGTACACCTACTGAATACAAGGCATTTCACCTGGTGTTTGACACAAGCAATGTCATATTTTTTAGTTTCTCTCCTGTTCTTGGGAATCTCTGGTGAGCTGGATTTTGTCATCTTTATTTCAGTTAGTGGAACTGTCTTGGAAAGATGAGTGAGTCAGCGTTCAGCAGGAATGCAAGCCCCAGCTGAGAAAGGGTGGGACCGCGGCAAGCACTCATTGTGAATGAGCGTGGGTGCTGGTAACATCGGGCGTCCTTGTTAAGATACAACAGAATTTAGATCCATTTACAAGCACGAGTCCTTATCTCTCAAATACTCAGTTTGTCACGTTTAAAATATAAATGACATATTTATTATGAGAATCACATGCACTATGCATACAAAACCTTGTTAGCTGGAGACTGTGCTTGCCCCAGTCCCCCGGACATTAAGTAGAGGCTCTCGGTTCTGTCCCAGGAATAAGATCACACACTAGAGTCCATACCTGGTGGCCCAGTGAATCAGTGGCTTCCTCCTCAAAAGCCAGAAGCTTGAAAGCGGTCAAGAGGCCCCTGCACACGGGAGCTTGTATGCCAACATCAGTATCTTGTCCCTGATCCTGGAATAAGACGCGCTTAAGATCACTCAGGATGAGAACCTGCCCACGCCCGTCTCACGGAGATCCAGCCTCACTGCTGACCTGAGCAGAGCGAGTCATGTGGACATCACTTAGACTTGACCCCACCCGCCTTGTTCTACCTACAAACTCCCTCACCCACATCCCCGCCTTGAAATGCTTTGGGGAAGATTCTTCCAGCTCCGCGCAAAGTGCACTTGTGATAACGATAAACCACCTTCTCACCGGGACGGTTGGGGTGCCGGGTCAGGCGGGCCTGTCCACGGAAAGTGTGGGGCCTGCGGTTTCACACTAGGGACCCCCTCGGGACTCCCGTGCTGCTCTGAGATGCAGCCCTGACTCCTGGACCGTCGGCCGCAGGGCCCCCGGGCCCCTGCTCCACGCCCAGCAGCTGCCCGGTGAGATGTTCGCTTGAAGATTGTTTCCAAAATCATTTTTTAGTTAAAGTATGAAGGATATAAAGGATATATTTTTAATAAAAAGGAAAAAGAGGGTAGTTTTGTCCTGAGATAAAATAAATTGTTGTTACAGAATGAAGAAACATTTAGGACAAAACCTGAATGGACATAGTAAGTCACAGAAAGTTCGCAGAAAAGGAAATTACAGTCAAAGTTGAGAAACATTTGATGGGTCTATCAATAAAAATTTTAAAAACTTTCCTACCAAATAATAGACTGATGCAAACTAAAATTTGCTTTTCTCTCTGTTGAAGTGACAAAGTTTTCTTGGATCTTAAGTCTGTTTTTAGTAAAAAGTTTTAAAAGGTTTTATTTTAAATAATAAATGTAAAAAAAAAAAGCAGAAAGTCTGTGTTTTACCAGAATAACTTCTTGTATCATGTTCACTTTATCATATCCTTAGTTAAGTGAAACAAGTTGTCTCACTTAAAAAAAAAAGCTTAGTCGTTTCCTCACTTTTAATTAAATAAGGCACCAAATATTGTTTCAAACCTGACAAATTTTAACATTTTGTTTTCTCAAAATCAAATCTTGAAGGTATCTTTTTATTCCAAATAGTTTCAAAGGATTTGTTCATTCATCTTGAAAATAAAATAAAATGAGTTGCTAAAATGGTTCATTTCATTTAATATGCTGCAAGCTGCATAAGAAATATTTAGAAAATATTATAATTTTTTTAAAATTCTAATCTTCTGTTCATTACTAATCTGCAAATTATTAAATAATATAATACTGCCAGTTACAGTTTTTTGTTTCCTATTAAAAATACGACAAGAAATTGAACCTCTGTTTAACCGAAGTTCTTGCAAGTTTAAATCAGTCTCCTAGTACTGTGCACATTTTCTCCCTCTTTAAGTTATTGGCTAAATAGATTTCTGTGGTCCCTAAAACCACATAAATATCAGATACATCACTTGGACATGCTTCAGAGGTAGATGAGAACTGACTGTTACGGAAAACACCTTGCTGCTGCAGCCTCCTGTAGCTCTACCTGCTGGAAAAAGCTCAGTCGCTTTAGCTCTTCAGTGAACATGGCCTTCAAAATGACTCTGTTGCATAATGCCGGAGGGCATGTGAGACTGACCTATGGAAGCCTGGGGTCCCTTGTCCTGTTTTCCAAAGGACCAAAAATGCTGTGCTGCAACAACTGTACAAGGAACATACTTCCCAGAGCTATGATTGCCAGAGCAATATGATTAAAACCTGAAAACATGCACCTGACACTAAGGCCTGCCCCGCTGGAGGAACAGCATGTATAGTATAATAAGCCTAGCACCCACTGCAGCCCAAAGGGAAGAACTTGTGCATTAATTAATATTAAATGCTGTATCTACCTACCTAATAAATATAATAACCTATATTTTATATACATCTTATGCAAAGTAATATTGAATATGTTAAAAATCTTGACAAGCAACTGATTTTCTAAATAGTTAACCTGCCTATTAAATGAAAAATAGCTGTCTTAAGTACTGCCTTTATTTTTGCTTGCCATATGTTTGTATTGTTGCCAATATTGCATTTGTAATGTTATGTCTAGAGCATCCTCTACAATGATATGAAAGTTTCCTTCGCCCATGACCAGCAGGAAGTAACTACAGAAGAACGAGACCTTTGCCCATTTTTCTTATATGGGGAGTACTCACAACATATGTCTTCTCAAGAATGAGAAGGGTAAAAACACACAGGGGGAGTTATTAGCTGGAGAATACACTCATCCTAGCTGAGCTTAGCAATCTACTCTTAGTACTTATTTCCCAGGATATTAACCAGACCTTCTCAGTTCTGCTCACAAGAATAGAATGACACACTAGCATTTAAAACACCCTGTGGCCCAGTGAATCAGTAACTTCCTCCTCAAAAGTCAGAAGTTTGAAAGGGGTCATGAAGACCCTGAATGTAAGAGCTTGCAGGTCAATATCAATATCGAATCACTGATGCTAGAACAACAAGACGTGCTTAACGCCACACAGGATGAGAAACTGCCCACGCCCGACTCACAACAATCCAGCCTCACTGCTGACCTGGGCAGAGCGAGTCATGTGGACATCCCTTAGTTTTAACACCTATATCAGCTTTGTTCTACCTACAAAAGCCCTAACATATCCCCAATTTGACCTGGTTTTGGGAAGATTTCTCCAGCTCCTTGCAAAGGGCATTTGCAATCACATTCTCACTGAGAGACAAGTTTCTTCTTTGAGGCACTGGGGCAGGCGAGCCCTGCTATGGAAAGGGCGGTGCTTGTGGTAACAATATACAGTGTCAAGTAGAGTAAATGATATTATTGAGATAAAAGCTTAATGTTTGCTATTGTTATTTTTTCTACTATTATTTGCTGAGTAACTTTTTCAGGTGTTTTATCTTTCTTGTAATGTAAACTGTCTTTTACAGCACTTGCCTCTGAGATTTCTGATTTAAATCCCAGTTTCAGTGAAAGGATAATAAAGAAGCTTTAGTTGGCCCAAGAATGCTGTAAAAATGTGTGTCCAGGCCTACAGTTTTGTGACCTGCTGTAAGGTCTCTCGGGTGTATTTCCATTCATAACCCTCTGAACGGAGAATTTGCATAAATTTTTATTTCTCTATGCATAATAGTAGCTTCTAGTACAGGTTTTTTAGTTTTCATTTGTTTGATTTTTTTGAATAAGGAGGCAAAGGAAAAATATATCAAACAGCAGAACATAATATTTATGTCATGGTTCAAACTTCAACAGGAATTAAAGCCTTCAGCAAGGAAGATATCTGACAAATCAATAATTTGGACTGTTAATTTATCCTTTGAGAGCCTAATTGTTTTCTTTGTTTTTAAAAATGATGTCTCCACATCCTATGTTTTCAGTAAGATCATGTAAATCATTCATACCGGTTTACTTTCCCTGTGTATGGCATTTCAATGTGAGGTTTAGCCCACAGTTTTGTGTACTGGTGACTAAAAATAGGAAAAGCTCTCTAAAAATGGCTCCTTATTGTGCTTTCGAAATGAATGGAACTCCTTGCTCCTTCCCCAGCTCACTCTTCCACCTTTGGGCCCACAACTGCTGACCAGATGTTTTTGGCAGCATGCCCAATGTCTCTCCAATGCCTGGTGGGCCTTGTTTTAAGAAATTATTACATTGCAACCAAGTAAACGTTAAGACAAATTTTATATGTAAAATCCATTAACAGCCATAGATCTGATAAGGGCTTAGTATCCAAAATATATAAACCCCTACAGCCCAACAACTGAAAAGCAAACAACCCAATTAAGAAATAAACAAAAAAACAGGGTGGGCCATGGTGGCTTAGCAGGCAGAGTTTTCCCCTGCCATGCCGGAGACCTGGGTTCGATTCCTGGTGCCTGCCCATGCAAAAAAAAGAAAAAAAGGAAAAAAGAAGTAGACATTTATCCAAGGAAGATATACAAATTACCAAAAGGCACATGAAAGGATGCTTCAACATCATTAGTCACTAGGGAAATGCAAATCAAAACCACAAGATACTATTTTACACCACTGGGACACTTATAATCAAACACACAAAATAAAAAATGCTAGTGCAATATGGAGAGATGGGAACATTTGTGCATTGCTGGTGGGAAATGTAAAATTGCAACTGCTATGGAAAACAGCTTGGTGGTTCCTGATCAAGTTAAATATAGAATTATTATATGGCCTAGAAAATCTACTCCTAGATATATACTGAAAATGAATGTTCAAATAAAAACATGTACACAAATGTTCACAGTAGCATTTTTCATAAAAGTCAAAAGGGGAAACAACCCACTTGTTTGGCAATGGATGAATGGATTAACAAAATGTGGTCTATTCCTACCATGGAATATCGTTCAGCTGTAAAAAGGAATGAAGGCCTGACTCATGTTACAAACATGGATGAACCTGAAAAACATTGTGCTGAGTGAAGAACCCAGAGATCAGAGGTCGCCTATTATATGATTCTACTCATAGAAAGTATCCCAAAAAGCAAATCCACAGAGACAGAAAGCACATTAGGGGTTGCTGGTGGGGGGTGGGGGTGGAGGGGTGGGAGGGGGGAGGGAAATAGGAAGAGATTAATTAGAGGGTACTGGGTGTCCTTCTAGGCTGAAAACATGTTTGAAATTAGAGTGAGGTGATGGCTGTATAGCACTGAGAATGCATGAAAAACCACTGGATTGGTGATTTTTCATGGTGATAGAACTTTCAAGATGGTTAATTACACGTTATGTGAATTTCACTTCAATTTTAAGAAAGAAAAAAGATGGGGGCATCCCACAGCACATAGGTTCTTGAGGATATCTACCTTTAGAAAATGGGATGGGATGGGGAAAGAAGAAGGCTGAAATAACAAAAGCTTCATCTCTGACCTCTTCCTTGTTACAGTCCATTATTGATAAAAGTTTTCTTTAGTTTCCACATCTTTAAAATGATGGGATCTGCTTTCTACCACAAAGAGTTGCTACCAGTATCGGGGGTGACACAAATAAGGGCAGAGGGGATGAAACCCTGGACCTTGGGGCACGAGAGCCGTTAGCAGGATGATTATAAATCCAGTCATGGGCTCTAGCAGAACCATGTTCCCCTCCAAGATGAGCTTTTCCAGCCTCCTGGTAAGCAAATTCAGGCAGAAAGCGCCTTCTCCCTCACTCTTCCAGTTCACCTGCAGCTTCAGGCTTCTCCCTTATTTCACCTGAGAGAAGGAAAGTTAACTGAGTGTCCCCGTCATGCGCCAATATTTCTGAAATGCCACCGAGTAGTTTAAGTTGGGTGGAGTAATCCCTGGAAAATAAGTTTGAAATCTGACACTTCTAAAGACGTGGCATCTGCATTTTGAACAAGCATTCCCTCAGTACTTCCTATGTTCCTTAATATTTGAGAATTGTAGAATGAAAAATATCTCTGAAGCATGAACACAGTTCCTGGCTCACAGGAGGCATGCAGTGAATATGTGTAAATAAAGGAAGTCATGACAACTGAGACCTAAAAGACTCCTTAATGCTTTGAATGTATGTCAATAGCATGGCATGAGCTGCTTTGTGTGTCTGTTTCTGCTGAGTCTTGCTGCCATCTCCTCACGGTCTCCTTGAGCCATCCTGGCACTTGCTGAGCTGACATGGCCCAGTGCCACATCCTAGCAGAAGTCCACTTCCCTCTGAGAAACCGTTCCTCAGAAAATTCAGACAGCATCCCTAGACAGTGACACAGAGTGATGGTCAATTTGATATGTTAGTTTGCAGGCTGTGTGTCCAGTCGATTGGCCAGACACTGGCCTAGCTGTTGAGGTGGACGTAGTTTGTGGGTGGTATTTCCCTCTACAGCCAGGTGAAAATAAGTAAAGGCGATGGCCCCTGATGGTGTGGGTGGGCCTGTCCCAGTCAGCTGAAGCTCTGATGAGCAAAGAACACAGGGTTTGGAGGGAAAAAATTCTACCTGGAGCCTGCCCCTTCCACTCCCCGAGTTTCTGGCCTGCCAGGTGCACTACAGAACTCAGACTTGCCAGCCTGTACCCCCAAGTGAGCCAGTTCCTTAAAGTGCGTCTCTGAACACAGATTCCACTTCTGCAGACCACCCTGGCCAGTACCCCTGGCTTCTTTGTGGGATGCTGATATTGCACAACATTTCATCTGCGCCTGGAAAGAATAATTTTCTAGATGCCTTTTTTCTTTTTATTCAATTAGAGAAGTTGTAGCTTTACAGAGCAATCGTGCAGAAAAATGCAGGGCTGCACACGCCACCCTCCTGTTAACACCTTGCATTGGGGCTGTACATTTGTTAAATTGGTGACAACACCGTTTTATAATTGTAGGAGGAACTGTAGTCCGTGATTGAAATGTGATTTACATTGTACTGGAGCTAATTTTTGCATGCAGCCTCGTGGCGGGAGCTGGGTTGGAAGGCAGGTGATGCTGGGGGGCAGTTGGTAGAAGGTGGGTGAGGCTGGACCGACGCTGCATCTCCTTCCAGCCAAAGCCACATGGGAGCGCATGTGTGTGACCCTCGCGGCGGTGTCTCTGTGGCTGGACGCAGCGTCCCCGAAGGACAGAAATAGGTGTGTGTGTGAGTGTGTGTGTGTGTGTGATGCATTTTGGTACATAGGCAGTTTACATTTATTTGTAAGGCTGATTCAGAACACAAAGCACTGCTGCGTCTTACTTGCACAAACGTGTTTGTGAGCATGTGTGTGTTTGCACGCAGGGCTTCTGCAGGCCCCTAGAGCACATGTGCCGTGCGCGTTGCCACAGAGAGCCCCTACTGTTTACAGCGGGCATTAGCGACCACACAGTTCCCAGTGCCCACCACTTGCCCCGCGCACCGCTGTCCTTCCGACACACAGGCTTAAATCAGGGTGTGCAAACCGTGAGCGGTTTGAACGTGACGCTTGAATGCAAGGCATTCTCTCGTGCGCTCCTGTGCTTGTGCGTTTGCCCTGAGAGAACACCGTCACCTTGTGAGCTCTGTGCTGGGGGACAAGTTCCTGCTGGTCAGGAAAGGGCGGGGGCCACAGGGACCACCAGTGCCAGAGGTGCTGCGGGGGCAGAGGGTGTCACAGAGGACCTGCTTGGAGATGGCCTTCTGGACCCGTGGGCTCAGGAGAGGAGACCCAGGGGTGCAGGAGGACAGCGAGGCGTCCTGCAGGGCTGGAGCTCTTGTGGTCAGGAAGTGCGAGGCTGGAGGGCGCAGGAGCAGAGCACCCGAGATGGCTTTTTCCCTGGGGTCCCACGCAGCGGCATGATGTATCCCATCTAAAGGAGAGATTCCTTGAGCTTGGGGGTTCGCACCCCTCCTTCCACGTTGGATTCACCTGTGATCCTTTAATAACCACCATTTTCTGCTGAATGTAAGGGTTTCCACAGCTCTGAGGTTTTCACGGGTATCTAAGGACCGGCTTCCGTTTCACGCTCCTCATTCACTATTCTTTAATTTGTGCCAACGTTGGAAGCATTAACTAATGCAGGTTTAGGAGATGGAGGGGAAAATATTAATATAGGTCCACTCGATGACTTCAGCAAGAGTATCTGAAAAGCATCCTTCCTTTCTAGGCACTTGCTCTAAAAGCAGCATTTAAAGTTGAGTGTGAATGCGTGGCTTAAAAGTGAAATTTATTTTTCACTGCTGAATTAGCAATCCTTAGGCATATTAGGCACGCTTTAGTAAAGAGAGTAGATTACTTAAACTTTAGCACATGAATCTCAGAGGCTTGGGTTTTAAATTGAATGTGAACAACACAACGGAACGAACCTGCAATGATGACACAAGTTGCCTCTACATAAATTAAGCACCTCTTTTGGGCATTGCAAAATGATTGAGCTTTAGTCATAAAATATTTACACACTATATTTATAGCTGTTATTGCTCAGTGCCAATTGAGTGAATTTTCTATTTCAAGAGGCAAATGACTTTCCAATTTGTTAAAATTGGACATGACATATGTCTGTGTTCAAATTCTATTTTATGTTAATTTTTATATTCAACTGTAATTACATTATTTTTTTTTATTCCAGACCAAGGTTCATGAATTTGAATTAAGCAGTTTTTATTTTTATAGCTCTGTCCAGGAATCAATGTAGTTATAAATGGGAGGATAGATGAATTCAAAATACATTGGGTAGTTTTGGCTAGGAATCTTAGACTAAGTATTAAAAAAGTATTTGACCAAAGTTTTCACCATGTTTTCCATGAACATCTAGGGTGTCTTTAAATGGGCAGCCAGGTTCCATGACCCCCTGAAATTCTACAGTAAATAATGAATTAAACATGCTGAAGTATATTATGAAAATTTGGGCAGGAGTATAAATAGATAATATCTTCCAGTCTCAGATCATTAATTTTTAGTAAAGTAGTAAGAATCACTTAGTTTTTTGGTTAGAAAGTACATTGTACTAGGAAATAAAGACAAATTTGTAGAAATAAATACAATTTGATAAACCTGCCATTTCGGAAGAGTGATGAGTCCTAACTGCAGCTCCAACGTCATTTCTTATGATTTCTCAATGTGTTTCGTGGGATGCAGCCACTGTTAGAGAATTAGAGAATTGTGGGTTCTGGCGTGTACAGATGTGTCCTGGCTGGGACTGGTGGCGGCACCGTCCCCACGGTGGGAAGTAGGATTGGCCTTCATGTCTCTCCTGCAGGGTCACAGAGGAGCCCGGGTTACAGGGGGTTGAGGGACCTTTGTGTCTTTTCATGGGTAACAGCAAAGGAGGCCCCAAAGCACTGTGCTGTTACCTGTGCAGGAGACAGAGAAATTGGTCTGCGCATCTGTGCTCTTTGCTGTATTAAACATTCTGGAAAGGTAGATTCAAAAATTACAGGTATTTACTGCGGGGAGAGTTGAATTTGAATGAGGAGGACATTTTCAGCTTTTACTCTACACATTTTGGATTTTACAATGAATATGGTTTCAGGTATTTTTATTATTTTGATCTAGAAGCAAAAGAAATAGCAAGAAAAAAAATAACAATAGCAAGGCTATTCTGATTGTAGAATTACACAGGAGAAAAAACACATTGGAAAATGATGTAAAAAGATTGTTTCACTGCGGATTATGTAAAAAATGTGAAAACTGCTGTGTTGAATGTGTTAGTCAAACATGGTGGAAACTCTAGAGAGCCCATGATAGAGTGCTTGAGGGCAGAAGCCCACGGTTCTCTCGCTTCACCTCGGTGGCCGGAGCAGCAGGGCCTTCTCCTGGATGCCACCCGAAAGCCCAGAAGCCCATCAGCCCCATCAGCTGACGCCCTGGCACCCACCTCTGCTCCAAGGCAGCTGCTTCCAGTCCTTAAGCTCCTCGCTTAGGAGATGAGCCTGAAGTTGGGCATAGCCCTCCGGTCCCCATGCGTGACCACTGGAAGCCATGAGGGTCACCTACAAGCACATTGCTGGAGGGAAACACAGCCTGGGTATGAGAGTCACAGGCCTTCTCACTGGGACCTACCACTCAAAGCGAGCCACCCACGCCTCCTTCCTCCATGGCGGCAAAGGTGTGAGATCCAGGTAGGCACCTGGTAGACCTGTCACCCCACCCACTGCCCCATCTCCTCTTCTTGCCCCCATCCACTGCCCACCTGGGAGGAAAGAGGCCACTAGAGAAGGACAGATGCAAAGGGTCTGCTGGCCTTCGATGGTCTCCAGTGGAAGCTCCACCCCAGTAGTCTCTTAAGCCAGTGTTTCCACTCTTTCCCTCGGTCCAGCTTGAGTTGGGCTCTGCCGCTTGCCCCGGGGAGTGACTCACAGAGCCAATGCTTCCATCTGACCCTCACACCCACTGCCCACCCTGCTCCCGGAACCTGAAGAAGTCTCCGGCCCTGGGAAAGCACTCGGGGTGTTGGGTGCAGGTCCCTATTCTCCCTCACACGCTCGAAGGCCTGCAAACCTCTTCATCCTCTGAGCTACCTCTCCGAACTCTGCCTATTTTCACAATGCTGACTTTCATTGCTTACTGAGTTTCCTCATTAAAACTCCAAGCCATGCTTGGTGGCCTGCACCTAACCATGCTTCTGCTGCCCAGCAACCTCTTCTTTTTCTTTTATATCTTACAGACAGACAAAGTTCAGAAAGATGAAGTGGGTTTTGCTGGGCCCAGCCCGGTAGAGCTGGGAATTGAGCCCCGATGTGTCAGGCAGCCCTCAGTTGTCACCGCCCTTTCGGGGGGGGCTTCATTCCCTTTTGCTTGCATCAAACCAGCGAAAGCTTCCCCATCCTCCCTACAGGTGATCAGGCACTAATTCCTGTCCAATTCCTCTCATGCCCATTTGTCAATGTGTCCCAAGTCTTAGGGCCTTGTAATTTCTCACTGGGGTTTCTACCATGCTGACCCGATTGAGGCCATAGTCTCCAGGCTTTTCTCTCGACTGATTTTTGTGGATGTGCATCTGATCGTGCCCTCCCCCTCCTCTCTCCAAGGTCCTGCAACAGCTTCTGCGCTGGCCTCATGGCAGGCGCCACCGTTAGTTTCCAATCTGTCCAGTGGATTGGCGTCAGTTTCGGAGATCAGATAATATCCGTCCTTGCATCACCTGAAATCATATCCTTGGTCCATCGTCAGCATTCACGACATTTTCATCATTAATATTGATTATATATAGTGTCCTTCTTTTCAATGATGAGCTTTTACAAATCACACCATAGAAAACAACACCAGGACTACAATTTTCTTTCCAGATCAGGTTTCATCCTTGCTCTGCCTCTGCTCCCAAACATTCTGTGGTTTATCTTCACCCAAAGCTGCGGATCTCCCCAGCTGCACCCAGATAAGTCAGAATCGGTTTTTAAGGCTTATCACAAATAATTTGATATTAAGTATCTTAAGTACCTGAGATAAAAAATAATTTGTGTGTGTTTTTAGACATTAGAGCTAATTTTATTTAGCTTGCCTTGGGGTAATCAAGGACTGGTTCTTAATTCCCATCCTCGGGACTGCTGTATGTGGAAGGTCAGTTGCATGTGTTTGGGCTGAATAAAAGGATTGAGAAGGCATAAAAGTTAACTCCTCAGCAAGACACAATTATCCTTGACCTGGAATGGATCCCCTGGCCTTTTCTTTTCTAGAGTCTTCTACACACCCTTCCAGCCCCTGTCAAACACTTTTTTGCGATGCCGTGCTCACTTCTCCTGCGCAGGGTCATTCATCCTCCTTGTTCTCCCATACCGCAGCAAGGATTGTTGTTTTTATCTGTATCTGTTCACAGCTCCTATCCCTCTCTACCCCATCGCATGTTCTTCAAAATTATGAATGGATCTTATCCTCATCCTTGAATAGGAGCTCAGGAATACCTAGTGAATAAATTAATAAATGTTTTCTGCTCTCAAGAAATATGGAATTTAGCATGGGAAGTAAAATTTCCTCTGGATAAGAGGACATAGTTTTTGTTCAAAAGTCAACTATAAGATCAAATCCATCTGAAAAGGAACGGATTGATTTGATTACAATTTAACTCTGACTTTGCTGGATATAGGAACAGAGGCACAGATAAATTACCTGGTTCTGATGGTGCTTTGTCGGCTGTGATCGAAAGGAAAGGAGTCACAGAGGCAGCAGGGACCATGTCCCCATATCCGTTTAGGAATGAGGAGCCCTGCAGCATCTGCTGCTCTGACCATTTCTGGTCCAGGCGGTGGGCTGGCTTTACGAAGTGCAAAGAAGCAGCTGCACGTGGGTCCCAGGTGCTCTCAGCATCCAGGTGTGTTGGGAGAACTCCACACAGGTGTGTCAGGGTAGGTCTGTCGGGATCTCAGTGCTCACAGCTGCGCCCCAACCCAGGACCCCTGGCCTTGCCTCAGCGGGCGCTTGGAGGGCTGGAAGGAAAGGGGTCCACGTTTTTATAGGTCAGCATCATCAGGGAAGTTCTACTTTTATTTGTTGTTTAATTAAATTAAGTTCCCATTTAAGGGAGAAGCTCAAGATATTTAGGAATATGGGAATGGATGCTGGCCGTAGCAGCGGATTCCTCCATGCCAGAGTGCGCCGAATTCATTTCAGCTGCTGCGCCATGCATAATTTCTCTGGCTACAGGTGTTCATTGATTTAAAAGTTGTAGAAAACCTTTGCTTCAGATTATCCTGTGGTTTTGTTTACAGCTTTATTTCACTCTGTCACTTTCTATGTTAAACAAAACATAAACTTGAGTAGTACTTCTGACATTGGATATGAAAACTACTATAAAATTTCAGAATTCAAAGGTTATACTGACTGGGTTACTACGAGAGGTGATGGAATGGATTTGAATTTTTTTGAAGGATAGCTAGATTTTGAAATTCAAATGTAGGGAATTGGAATACTTTTAAACAGAAGGGATGATTGAGGCTTTGGGCTCTGCAGACTGGCTGCAAGCATTTTAATTCTGATTTTAAACCTGGCGAATTACACAATCTTTATATATCTCAAGTTCTTCACCCCTACAACGGGAATAGTAATGCTTATTAACTCATAGAGTTGTTAGGGAATGTTTATGAGTGAAAAGTAACTTAGACCTTATTATATATCTAATGGGAAGTCCTGGAAATATTTTTAATAATTACACAGAAAAAGTCAACTTCATAAAATACACCCACACCCACCCACTCACACACACACACACACACACTCACACACACACACACATATACACAAACACCAAAATCTGTCTAAATCTGTCTTACTCAACTTCTTCTAGGAAAGGTCTTCTACAAACAGATAAACTCATATCAAACCACACGTCCCCTAAACAAACCTCCTGTCGACTGTCCCTTCTGTGCACCTATTCATAACAACTCCAAGGTCCATGAGGGCAAGAAACAAAAGGACTGTGGACAAGGGCATGTTCCAGTCACGAATGCCTTCCTGAATCCAGTAAAGCATTAGGTGGTGAGGCTTGGAGAGAAATTATGGTAGAGTGAGGGCACATGCCAAGTGGATACACATTCATTTATCCTTGACAAAGAAAAACTGTTGACTGCTCTTGATTCTTCAAATACTAAAGCTAATTCTAGAAATGTCCAATTTCCAGTAAAAGCAGAATAGCTTCTATCAAACTCAGTCCCTCACCAACCACAATTATATACTATGGAAAATATTTAAAAGTCAACTATTTGAAGACATTTTAAAGTAACCAAAACAGTAGAAATTGAAGTTAATGTGAACATTAAAAGTAGGGAAACACAAGGAAAGTGTCCACACTTTTCTAACTTTTCCCATGAGGATGCGCCATGCTTTCTCCAGGTAATGGAGCACAGAACCCAAGCAGAAAGTGGCAGTAATTTTTGTCCCAGCAGTCAAAAGTTGGGGTTTGAGCCTGACTGCTGAAATTGAGAAGATTCCCAGAAAAGCGAAAACCACCTATAAGACAGCTCCCAAATGTGAATGCAAACTTCCCTGAAATCGTTGCTGATTCCTGAGTGGCACGTACAGCCTAAAACTGTAAGGAACTGATCTGATAATAGCAGATAGAAGGCTCGAATTTCTGAAGAGAGATCTTTCGATTTCTTCCAATATTGGGGATTCAGAGCTTTGAGTGCTTGACAAATTAGAGGGGCTTGCTAAAGCTTTAAGCCTTTCTATTAGACCCCCAAAAGAGCTAAGTCTCACCACTAAGAAGGACGGTGTGAGAGGGCAAAGATCTGCATGCCAGGACTAAGGGCTGAATCAAAATAGACCAAACATCCCTTTCAGTGGAATCCCAAGGTGAGAAGAGCAAGGCAAGAGAGCTCAAATGAACTTCACAGAGGTAAAGCCACCTGCTTTCCTGTGGATTTGCTCCCACCACGAACAACCACACTTCTTTTCTGGCTATGGAAACTGAGAATAACGAGAACAACTGTGAGTCCTTAAAACTACAACGAAGGCCAGAGAGAAAAGACTGGCCCTGAAAATGATATTTATTGGGATTAGGTGAACATTCAGAAATGAATGTGTTTCATATACTAAAATGGAGGTGAAAGGAATTTTGCCGATGTCAAAGGAACTGGGAACTGTGAGATGATAACAGATTAAAGTGTTGTCAGAGAGATGCAGGAAGTGAAGAAGAGAAAAATTAACACAAAAACAAAATTTAGAGAATTCTCACTGAACGTAGTGAAAGCAGAACTGACGCTGAAGAAAACTGAAATAGTGTTATATAAGAAAGAGAACTCTTGGAAGGACAAATGAATAAAAACAATGACAAAGCAAATTGGTAACTCTACCTAATAGACTATGGCTGTGTCTAAGGAATAGGCTAAGACAATTGAAACAATAGAGGAAATGAAAGATACAATTGCACTTGCTCAAATCAAATGCATTTCTTTGAAATCTGCTGACAGTGTAATTGTAGAAAGCTTTCTGCCACCTTTGGTGAGGTCTCCAGTGAATGGTTACAGTCAAGAAAATGTGGCGATAAGAACAAACTACCAAGGAAGAAAATCTTTATATTAATACTCAATCCAAGTTGGATATTTAAGCAATAAAAAGTAGTCTAACTCTTCTGCCCATGACAGGAAGTACAGGGCAAAAGTAAGAACTATCTGTGAGCATATTCGTCAGAAAATTGAGTCAGCATAGCAGAGTACATATTTGGTCTGTCCATGAAGTGTATAAAAATAAGATAAATTAATTTAAACGATAAAAAAGATGAAGAGTGGGCCATATGGCTTGTGCAATATCACAAATGCAATAAGGCCAAAAAAAAAAGAAAAATCTTTGAATTTCAATTTGAGAAATTTTTAAATTTCAGAAGTAACTGATGTTTAAATTTCTCCAGGGTTTATGTTATTCCATATCTTGAAAAAGTTGGCAAGTCAATAACCTGTTTGCCATTTTGTTTTGAGTCAATTATCAGATATTTTTTAAAACTAGTTTATCTTTTTCCTTTTGAAAATTACTTCTTAATAATAGCTTTATTGAGGAATAATTTCCATATCATAAAATTTGCCCCTTTTATAAGTGCAATTCAATAACTTTTATGAATGTACAGAGCTGTGAAAGCATCACCACAATGCACCCCCAAAGCTCCCGTGCTCCTTTGCAGCCTCTCCCCTTCCCAACCCCAACCCTAGACCATGTGGTCTCTGTAGATTCACTGGTTTCGGACCTTTCATAGAGATGGAAGCACAGAGTACGTAGTCCTCACATGGAGCTGCTGTGCCGGCACCGTGTCTGGGCGTCCATCCCTGGTGCATGCTTTACATCTTCCACGTGTGGAACTGTTTTCACTAGATGCCTAGAAATGTTTACGTGAGACATTGCTTTAAATGATGTAACAAATACACTCAGATAAGTAGCAAAGCCAGATGTCCGTCGCACCGCTTTAATTCATCATTATACTGGCGGTTCTAGCCAGAACAATAAAACAAGGAAAATAAATAAATAATTATAACCATATATAATTATATATATATTAATATATAATATTAAAAATAAGTTTAATAATTTTTTAAAATTTTTTTATTAATCAAAAAAAGAAAAGAAATTAACACAACATTTAGAAATCATTCCATTCTACAAATGCACTCAATAATTCTTAGTATCATCACATAGATGTATGATCATCATTTCTTAGTACATTTGCATCGATTTAGGAAAAGAACTAGCAAAACAGCAGAAAAAGATATAGAATGTTAATATAGAGAAGAGAATTAAAATAATAATACTAATAATATGTATATATATATAAAAAGGAAAAAGAAAAAAAACAAAAACAAAAGATACAAACACACAAACAAACAAACAAAAAACCATATTTCAGGTGCAGCTTCATTCAGTGTTCCAACCTAGTTAGATTACACTTAGGTATTATTGTGCTGTCCATTTTTGAGTTTTTGTATCTAGTCCTGTTGCACAGTCTGTATCCCTTCAGCTCCAATTACCCATTATCTTACCCTGTTTCTAACTCCTGCTGGTCTCTGTTACCAATGATATATTCCAAGCTGATTCTCGAATGTCGGTTCACATCAGTGGGACCTTACAGTATTTGTCCTTTAGTTTTGGGCTAGACTCACTCAGCATAATGTTCTCTAGGTCCATCCATGTTATTACATGCTTCATAAGTTTAGTCTGTCTTAAAGCTGCATAATATTCCATCGTAGGTATACGCCACAGTTTGTTTAGCCACTCGTCTGTTGATGAAGTTTAATAATTTTGAAGTATTTAAATTAAGCGTGATTTAAAAATCAAACAATATTTAATTGCTTAAGGTGTAGTCATTCTTATGTGCTTGGATGGTTGTGGCTGTGGCATAACATGTGAATGTCATTAACACCATTGAATTATATATTTCAATGTGATTAGAAGGGGATATTTCAGATTGTATACATGCTATTGGAATCAATTTAAATAAAAACAACAACCTTAAGGCTGGTACAACACAGTGGGCTCAACTGTAACTATGGGCTATACTTCATGGCATCATTATAATAGTATTATTTTATCAATTGTAACAAAAGTAATATTGTTTTATCAATTGCATTAACACTAACTCAAAGCGTTGATAATAGGGAAAACTGGACCTCAAAGGTATATGGGAATTCTGAATTTCCTACATGATTTTTCTATAAACCTACAACTTCTCTGATAAAAAATAATAATAATTAAAAGAAGCAATCACCCACATTTGTGCCTACATACAATGTTTTCAGAGTTGCCAGTTTTGGAAAAACACGTATGGCTAAAATCCTATCTGCATACAAATGCACTTAGCTGTTGCTTACAGCAGGAGTTTGGATAAAGAATTATACTTTCAGGCCAATAGCAGCACTGCTCAGTATTACCTCATGACCTACAGGAGAGCATTTTGAACTTACCCCTCACAATAACTGGCTGTCCCGTAACGCGCAAGTTCCTCGTACCGGTGTGGTGTTGAGATGGAACCCAGAGGTCGTTCTCCACGTCCTGGCCCAGCGAGGCCTCAGGAACAAGGAGAGGGTCTAATAATGCTCCTCACGCTGGGGCTTCCCAATCCGCGTCCGGAGAACACTGGGTCTGCGAGAAGCTGACACACGTGGAACCCAGAAGTGCCAGCTGGAGCATGCGCGCGGACTTCTCTGCCACGGGAACTTCAGAATCCCCAGTGTTCGAAGGGCTCACCAACTTGATGGGGCACGGACGGTGGCTGCTTTCCCACGGCTCCTTCCACCGTGCCCATTACCCTCCTACAGAATCTCTGTTTGCTTCTATGCGAGTGGCCAATCAAGGTGTGGGAAACATCGCTCTATTATTTTGTTTTATATATTGGGTTAGCCGTTGGCTTATGGTATTTAATATAGAAGGAAGAAAGCATCCAAGTAATAGTTTGTTTATGCAACTTATTCAAATACCTCTAGTTGGATTAAAGAAGCATTTCCTTAAATGCAGACTGAGTTTCTATCATCAGACTGAGTTTCTGATGGGCCACCCAGAGGGGTCCTCTGACTCGCTCTCACGTGCGCTAAGGGATGCGTTAGACCATTACAGAGTGGCTATCCTACGTCTTTCTAGAAGGGGTCAACTCAGCTGCCAGCGGCTCCAAATTCCTTTTCGTAGGGTGCTATGAAAGGCTCAGGGTCCATATGCAAATTAAGTTACCTCAGCAGCTGCGAAGGACATTTAAATATTTTCCGTGTTATGTACATCACGGCGCTGTAACAACAACCCCGAATGCTACATAAACCTATTTCTGTTGGTATGAACTCTCACTTCGATCTGTGCGACTGCCCTTTTTATTGTTTCTTCAAGCACATAACTACAGGCTCATTTGCATTTGCTTTTATTTTACCTGTGTGTTATGACATAAGAATAGATAAAGGGTTTTCTCCCCCAGAACACCTCATGTATTCTGCATTCAAGAACCTTAATTTTAAGGCTTAATTCAGCAATTTTATTTGGAAGTCATACACTCTTTGTTTTGCTACAGCTGTCTCCATCCCGCCTGCTGGGCAGGAAACCTGTGCTTATCGCTTGAGAGAATGTTGCAAGCGCTTACAAACACGGTGGTAGATTTTTGTCAACATAAGTGGAAAACTTTCCAGCCTTCATACATGTTTGTATTCGTTTGCTTTCCCCATGTGTGATCTGGAAACACTAAATTAATAGCCACCCATTTTAATTTCTCACTTCCATTTATTTCTCACGCTGGGCAAGTGGGAAACTAGCTGTTTTTTGGGCTGTTTGAGAATTTCTCCGTTTTAGATTCTCAAAAATGACCATGTCTGCCGGATCACAGTAGGTCAGTTCCACTAAAAAGCAATTGATGAGGTAAAGCATTGGCTAAGAACTCCTGAAAAAGTACCAAATACTCAAGTCATTTCCTCCTAAAAATAATTCGTCTGCTTACTTTCAAATTGAATGTTTAATGATTACTATTGTTTTAATAATTTGCACATAAATTCTCAAATCAGGTTTCCTGTGTCTTTAAGGTCTAGTTCAGCGACAGTTTGTTAAAACATAACAATATCCCATATATAAATTACCTTATTGAAAAATGTATTATACTCCTAGGATTTATGCAACTTTTAAAACAATTCTTATTGGAGGAATATGTTATGAATGGGTTTGCAATGTTACTCTCAAAGTCCAATAGCATAGTCAGAATAGCAAGAGATGAATATTTTTATTTATTAATTCGTTTACACATCAATTTATTCTTTCATCCAAAAGAATTTGCTCAATTCTTTGTTTAGGAACACCTCCGTATCTGAAATAATGGAGAAAGATGGTGCAGATACACACACATACCAGATTCCCAGGGTCTTAGGGCCCAAGGTGCTAGACAGCTGATACAGTCTGTTATTTCTTCAATCAAGAAATTACTTCCTGGGAGTGGCACATCAGACAACTGTCCCGCAGGTACTCGCTTCCGTGGCCCTGCCCCTGCTGGCCGAGCGCACCTCCGGCTTGCCCCCCAGATGCCTAACACTGGGCGCGGGAGTAGATATGCTAAAAGCAGGAGCATCAAACGTGCTTTTGTGGTTTGATTTGGCTCTTGCACTTCTGCCATCTGCCATGAGAAAAAACAAGCCCTGGGGAGCCACTGGATCCAGAACGAGAAATCCAGAGAACAGACCTGTGTCCAGGGCACGGCTCAAGGTCAGCCACGTCCAGCCAGCCTGGCCACCCGCCAACGAGAAGCAAGGCCACTTGTTCTGCACCCGGGGGCGCTTTCCTGAATTATCCCTCATAATGTAAGATAACTAATGTAAGGTGACACCTGCTAGAGATGCAACGATGGCTGAGGTCTATGGCGACAGGGAGAAGTATATGCGAATAGTGATGGTGACAGTGTAAGCCCCCATTTATCTGAGGCTGATAATAGTCCAAGCACTCCACATGGAGAGCTGACTTAAACCACAAACAACCCAGTGCACTCGTTTTCATCCAGCTCACACTGGTGCAGAAATAAGCATGGTTTGCTCCCCCCCCAACATCGCTCTGCAGGCCAGAATTGAAACCAGGAAGTTTCCGATTCCTGAGCCTCAGCTCTCAGCCCCAGGCCTAATCTGTATATTATTGTCTTAACTGCAGAAAATTAATTGGCATCACGGAGGGGGTGTTCCTGGATTCTACTGGCTGGTCATACAGAGGGCAGATTGCTGAGGCTTGTGTTACATACCTGTATAAATATAAAATATATACAAAGTTTATATATATGATATCATGCATATGTGTAATGAATATATATTCATATATACTATGTATGACATACATGTGTGCGTGTGTGTGTGTTTATATTATTATCAGTTTATCTATCTATCTGGAAATAGAAAAGCTTTCTTCAGCTGGGACAAAAAGGAATAAGGCACTTCTTGCTGTCAAAAAAATTTTATATTTTAAACCCATTCTATCACCACCCAGTCAAGTCATGGGTATTTTTCTTAATAATAAGAAAAACTATCATAGCATCTGATAGCTGAATGCATCTCTGGGCTAGCATTGATCCTTTCTGAAATTTTTGTATTTATCTGTGGTGTGCTATTATCTATGTTAACCATTGCATAAACATTACTTCCTTCTAAACATAGCACCGATGTCCCAGCTCAAGGTATTATTTATTTTGCTATTAAAACTGTATCTAGGGCAGGTGATGGTGGCTCAGTGGCAGAGTACTTGCCTGCCATGCCCGAGACCCGGGTTCGATTCCCGGTACCTGCCCATGCAAAAAAAAAAAAAAAAATGAAAAGAAAAGAAAAAACCACAATGGTATCTAAAACCCTGAAAAACAATGAGGGATTGAGAAAATCAGGTGCAGACTTAAATATCTGTATCTGTCTATCTATCTATTAGTTCGGTCTTGGTCTCATGGATATGCGTTTTGTAGTGTTTTGAATTCTCTGTGTATTTGCCCTAATTCTTCTTTTTACTCTGTGACCACAGCCTGAGCTATCCTGGCTTAATCAATTTGTGTTTTGAAACTTCTCTTGCCGTTGCAGTACAGACGTGATTCTATCTGAGAAACGCTGCGATGCTATTTGTTATACTTTGGGAACTCGTGTGAATTAAAACCATCCCTGGAAGGTTGTGCACCGAACCAGGAAGGAATGAATAACTTCCAGCAGACATCCCTATATTTTATGTC
Source organism: Tamandua tetradactyla (assembly GCF_023851605.1). NCBI lineage: Eukaryota > Metazoa > Chordata > Mammalia > Pilosa > Myrmecophagidae > Tamandua > Tamandua tetradactyla. Next base: position 4,566,181 of record NC_135344.1, on the reverse strand, counting down.
AAGGCTCTGCCGTGTCCTTTGTAGGAAAATCCATTTAATGCCGGCCTCCTCCGCCACAAGTGAGCGGCAGAGCTTCCGCAGCTCCTTCCCGCTGGTACCGGGGCTGGGCCACCGGGCGAGCGCGCAGCCGGTGAAGCCTCTGTGGATGGGGCCCGGCGCCCTGCACCCCTTGGATGGGATAGGAAACCACGCACCCCGTTTCTGGGGCGAGGAGCCCCGCATCCGGCATGATGGGACCGGTGCCACGCCCCCCGCATAGATGAGACGAGAACCTCACATCCCGCATGGTTGGCACCCAGAGGCACACACGCATCCTGTGGGTCGAGGAACCACGCACCCCGTATGGATGGGACCAGGCGCCCCGCACCCCGCGTGGATGAGACCCGGAACCACACACCCCACCACGCACGCCGCGTGGCTTCTTCCATTTCGGGATAACGTGGGAGCCTGCTGTTGGCAAACCTCAAGCCCCAGTCCGGTGGGGCCCTGCCTCGGTTTCTCGGTGCCGCTCCCCGCGCGTCCACGGCGTGCAGCCGGCCAGGCTGGAAGTCCCCGCAGCGCCTGCTGTCCTCGCAGACCCAGCTCCTTAGCCCTCGCCTCCCTCTGCTTCCAGTTGTAGCAAGTCCCCCCGTCCTCTTTAATTTTTAATTACCATTGTCTGTTCACCTTTGTTTTACCCATGACATCTTCAATTTAAGCAGTATCAGAGAGGTTGATGCGAACAGTTCTCTTTTCAGCTTAAGTGAGTGCGGCTCGTTTGGTTGTTAATTACGCAGGGCGGTTTGCGGGGCTGCGCCCGGGGATTTGAAAACGCGGGGCCACTGGGCCCGAGCGCTGCGTGGGCGGGCGGTGAGGTCCACCGGTGCACCGCTAAGTGGGCTAATGAAAGGACCTCATTTAATCAAATGCAATTAATTAAATTAACTTATGATATTAACCCATCTTTCCGTGCATGTATAATTTATATTAATTGATTCGCTGCATTCAAATTGACCAAGGAGTTTGGGGGTGGACAGCCTAAGGAAGAGGGAAGCGCCATTAGCATTCCTTTGATGTAAACCGTAATTGATGGGTCAGTGTGTTTTAGGGATGTAGCAAAAGCTTTGCTAATTGTCATAAGAAGTTGAAATTGATTGTGTCTGCATTAGTACATAAATTTAAATTGATTAATGTTTTGTTCTAAAATTAATGTCCATTCTGGACGGGAGATACAATGCTTTATTTATTGGATTCATTAATGCAGTCTAAGGAAAAAACAGAGTTGAAGTTCCATGACGGAGGGTGGCGGGTGAAGGATGAGTTCAGCAAAGCCATCTGGGAGACGACAGCCGTCCCATGCGGGTCTGTCCTGCCAGCCCTTAAGCCCTGCTCTTTAAAAACGTTTCAGCAGGAAGCCTCCAGTGCCAGCAAGGAGGGCGAGCATTTAATTAAAGCTCCTTTAGGGAAGGCTGCAGTGGAAAGTGCCTTCATGTGGCCGGCGGGGTGGGTGCCCTAGAAGAGGGGGACAGTTTTTTTTTCCGAAACATGATCGCTTGCTGGCTGAGCCTTAGATGTTAAATGTCACCACAGTTTATATCACCCTCCTCGGCAAAACAAGAAAATGCTCTCAAACTTGCTGGAAATGCAATTTATACTTTACAGCCAATTGACAGAGATCATGAAATCTGAAATCACAGACGCTTTATTAGAGCATAGAATTTAAGTCTATGCTGCATTTTTCATAGATGCTCTTAGGTGGTGGTTTTTATTTGGGAAGATTCTCTCATTTAATGTGATTTGGAACCTGCGTGCACTTATGTATTTAAAGCTGGCGTTTAATTTGGTGGACTTCCCTAAACTGGCATCTGATATTTTAGAGAATATTGCTGAAACTGTTTACATTAATAACACAGCCATGCATTGGGACCATTTTACTGAAAATACAAATGCATTGAGAACTAAAGAGATCTACTGAAAAATCACTTTGATTCATTTATAACTCCTTTTCTTTTTTCTTACCAAGGGAAGCTTAACATCTGCTTCTTATAAACTGATTTAAATAGAAAATGTGTAATGCATCCTTTTACCAAATGGTTCTCTTTTTATGGATGGAATAAAGCAGTTTGGCTGTTTTGCTTTTACTACAGTGCATTCATGCTCTTAGAAACATCTCTGTTTTCACAAGGAAGCATTTTGAACTTCACATGCTAGAGAGAAGACCAGACGTCTCTCTTTGCTGTCTTATTGAAGTATGCAAAGCATTATTTAAAGACAGCTTCCTGAGTCTAAAGGAGTTGAATTATATTCAAATATCACTCCATGTGGTGGCACTATCGAGTAACAAACAATAATTGGCTCTCTGAAAGCAACTTCTTCTTAACTTTTGTGATTGTGTTAATGGATGCCTTGTACTTGTTTTCTATTGTCAGATTTTAAGGACAGCAATTCAAAACTAAGTCATATTATTCTGCGACAGCAGTGATGAGCTTTGCCTGAGTTGCAATTGTATGTGCAATGTAGGGAAATGAAGTTCTTATTACTTGTTTAAATTATGTTTAGTGCTCCCGCTTTATATGTTCTAGATTTATATAGGCGGAGTGTATGCCCTACCAATAAAATACATTTGTACACGTGTAAGCTTATTAAACATCCAACAAAAAACTAGCTTGGATTTCAGCAGCTCCAAGTTCTTATTTTCTTTGCAAAATGGAAATGACAAAGAGTTCATTGCTTATTCTATTAGAAATATTACAACTAAAATCTCCTCTCTCTTTAAGAAATTGGTTTCTTTAAGACACACAATCTGGAGAAAGTTATGCTCCCTAATACTGGATTACTTGTCAATGGTTCATGGAATTGAAATCAATTGGCCTTTCTGCGAGCAAGTTACGGAGATGAGAGGAGAGGGGCAGCACCAGCATCTCCTGAGGTTCCGGAAAGCGCTGACCCTAGTGTGTCGGGTTCACAGTGTGAAAATGCACAGGGTGAATATTAAAAAAAAAAAAAAAAAGTTTTGCTGTTTTTAAAAATTATCAATTTTCTGTTGTTTCTTTTGCTATTATTCAGAAGCGCAGAGGGAGGACAACTGGCTGCAGATATATGCTTGCACTTTGGCAAGAGCACAATTCCAAGGAGCATCATGGAATTTAACTTTAAATTCTTAAATTTAAATATTTGCCAGCATTGCTTAAGATTTGGAAGGTAACAAAGATAGTGATTTAAAATAATATTGTCTTACTTTGGCAGTTTGGTGAATGGGTCCCAGATGCTCTAAGAGGGAATGAGCACTATTTTGTAAAATAAAATTTAAAAACCTTAACTGTGCAGCTCGCCACATCCTGCCAGTTGCCGTAGTCATTTTGTGAATCAGGGAGTGTTTCACGCTCAGCAGAGCGGGGCTCTCCTACACTCACGCTGGTACTGCAAGGGGCCCCACAGCTGGGTGGGCGGTGCTGGGAGGAGAACGGTCCCTTGGGAACCCACCAAGTGAATGGGGGGAAGGAGGACATAGGAACCTGGATTTCAGCATCAGATGCAATGATTTAGGCGTAAAGCATTTGCTTCTGGCTTCAGAACATCCTCAGAAACAAGCCCTGGCTCTTATTTAGAGTTGCATTTCAGGATGTGTGTTATCATTCACCTCAGCACCCTTTGACTGAAATCCTGTGGCTCTGCATTTCAGAACCCAGGGAGAGCAATTCTGCCAGCAGTAGGTGTCACTGCAGTCAGTGAGAATTATTTCGGAGACTCTAAAAGAAAGGGAAAAGATTTCCAAAGTCAAAAAGAAAAAAAAAATCATCACAAAATTTTGGAAAAGTAGAGTGATGATAATTTATGACTTGCTTTGAATACTGAGCAATAGTTGTAATGCCTACATCGAAGCAATGCGCCTCTGGACCTCCCCTTCACGGGGCTGCAGACTGAGGGGTACACACGAGGGGTGCTGCGGAACCCCGGACAGAAAGCAGCAGCTCCGCTCCTGGCGAGAGGGAGCATTTCTGGTTTCTATTTTCTCCTTCTCCAGAGTATCCAACTGAGTGGATCAAACAAGCACATCACTTATCAAACATGACCTGCACTCCCAATACTCTGAAAATAACTGCAGCCTTTAAGATTACACATGTTCGAAGAGCACAGACCTGCAGTAACTATTATGCATCTACTTTCCAGAAAGGGCGACACCAGCATTTCTCTTGAAGAAGAGTCTGTCATTATTAAGTGTTGGTTTGCAGATCATTTCTTGAACATTTGCAAAAAAGTTCTCAAAACTGCACTGCAAAGGATGCGGAAGGGATCAAAGAAGCAGTTGTGTCAATTTTAGTGTGGGCATGAGGGATTACTACAGAATGCTAAAGAAACAAAGCTTTATCTTTCATGCCACTCTCCTACATTTAGACAAGTCTCAGATGTTCTAAAATGACATTGACATTAGACGGAACGTCCTATAATTACCCATTTGCCCATACTCTTCTTGGTTTATGTTCCTTAATGTTCGAAGGAGAAAGTCTAATTTTATAACTAAGTGCCTCTAATTAATACAGCCTAACTTTTCTCCTTAACAAAATGAAGAATGGCATATAGTAATTTTAATTTAAAATACAGATCTATTTTAACGATATAACCAGGCCTTTATTTCTTAAGATAATTCATATAGGATGGACTGGATTTTTCAGATTGTTTTGCCTTAGATAGAAACAATGTTTATTCAAAAACATTAAAAATTGACCCCTTTTATCCCTCAGCTAGGCAGGTAACAAACAGCCCATTCTTCCTGCATAAGCCAAAACTCTGAACGCTGTCTGTCATGTTTTCCATCACATCCAAAACAGTTGGAGAAGGGCTGACCCTGATCTGACCCAGGAAGGACATTAAAGAGTGTCTCAAAGTCTCGCAGATACGTCTGATATGGTTCCCTTGGAAAGGGCTATCATGTAACATAAAAATCATCGTTGCTAAATTCCCATCAAATGAACCGAGATACGTGCTTGCAGTACGAATACTTTAGAGTGCTTTTAAGAGTTCTATGCTTCCTGTTAACTTTTGTATTTAACCAAGCAATACACCGTAAAAGCAGGTATTTGTACCTCAAATATATTTTAGTATATCAATCATCAAGAAAGGCTTATAAAAATTTCACATAAACACCTACCTATACCCTGCCTAAAAAAGTAACTATTGTATTTAAAGCTATTCTGTATGTTTTATGCTCTTAAAACTTTATTTTTCATTGAAATATTGCTTTAACAAACAAGGTGCTATCTTCCCAAGGCTAAGAATACACATTCCATGCTTAATTTAGAATACTCTGCAGTATGAATCAAAATCTGAGTTTGAATTTTATATATTCACATTGAATCAAAGCTCAAAATCAAGTGATTTCTTAAGTGGCACCCTTTGATTGCCATTAGAATGCTTCCTTGGAAATGTCATATATGCAGTGGAACCACTGAAATCATTTTCTTATCAGCTTGCCTAGTAGGGAAGAGCTTTATTTCTCAGTTATGAAGATGATATGTGAGGACAGTTAAACTTAGGGGAAGGACTTTATTTCAATGTGTTGATGATAATGCTATGATTAATTAGTGTTGCTTAAATGAAGTAGGGATAGTTCATACTGTCCTTTAGATTCTTTTCTCATCAGCACTAAACATTTAATATTTATAATCCCAGAGTCTCAATACAATTTAAAGTATTTCTTATATTTCAGGAAATTGATTTCTTTATCATTTGTCACAAAATAAGCTAAGCCTGATGAATTTGAAACGCTATGTAGCGAGACCGTGATGTCCATTTTCCTCATAGTCATTTAAGAACTCTGGGTTCACTGAATGCTTTTTACAGCTCCAGCACAGTTCTTCCTCCTAGTTTGTGCAGAAGAGACCAGGTTTAAAGCCAGTCGTAATGTAAATAGAAGATTTTCAACATAAAAGTTGACATTGAAAATGTTGAGAATTTGAATCAAGTAGAAATGCCCTAGAATATTCAAATTTCAAACAGAAAAAAATGAACAGAAAAGGCCCCTAGCTTAGAAATGGCATTTTTTTCATTCCTCCTGCAAAGATTATGTGTTAATGGCTATCATTTGTTAGGAAAAAGAATCAAAGATAGAGTACAGTCTTTGAAATTCTACATGGACAAATGTTGCTGTTTCTCTACCATCAGTCTACTTTCAGTGTTTTGATTAATGGTCTTTATTGGACATTGCAATGTTCATAACTATTAGTACAGATGGAGCATGTACAGGCTCCGCAGTGCTGGTGATGGTTTAGTTCGTGCATGTTGCAGCATTAGATGTATACATGAAGCCCTTAAACTCAGGGGTTGGCAAAATAGTGCACAAATTCTATTTCTGGGGGCTCTGCAGTGACTTTTGCAATATTTTCCCAGACTCAGAACTGCTACAGGCATTCTGTGAGCAATCCCTGCCCCAACAGCTACCAAAACATCCTTCTACATCGTCCTTCTCCAAGTATTAATTTTATAAAGAAACCACAACATATTCGATGATGGTTTCAAAATGCCCTGTGGAGTGTTCGTGTTTCCAGCCCTCAGAGTGTGAAGTGGGGTGTTTCTAGAGCGCATTGCTCTCTCTGTAAATGTGGGCATCCCAGAGCTCTTTGGTTTGGTCGGTATTGAAGGACTAGTGCAGGAGGCGAGCCCTGTGAGCACAGGAAGGCATGCATGATAGTTTGGCTGATAATAAAAGTTGAGATCCATGCATCAGAATAAATGCAAAATTATAAAACTTAAATGTGTTATTATAAAAGTGACAACATATAATATTCAAATGTGAGATGGAAAAAATAGTATTTGGGGTGAATGTGATTTGCAACTCTATTTATGAGTCTTTGGGGAAAAAATGTACTATTGAGATTTTACCCTTAATTCATTAATTTTTAGACCTATACACACATGCAAAAATAGAATTCCTTAGAGGAATGCATGGTCCACGTAATGCCCGATAAGGTTTGTATTTTTTCCCAGCTATAACGGCTGGAGAGTGAAGAAAGAAGAGATCAGACCTCCTTGTAAACCTGGGTTATCTGTATGAGTTGGCCCCAAAGGGAAACTTTCCAGATTGTTTTTCTTGTTCCTCGACATGATGTAGTCAAAATCATCTTTGTTCGCTTGTCATGTTGCTTTAGCAGGGTGAGCTGAGTGAAGTGAACAGGTGCCCGCGCGTATTGATCAGCGAAAGAGGCCTTATTAGATCTGCCCGGGCGCAGGGCAGGCGTGAGAAATGAAGAGGAGCGGGGCCGGTTATTGATGACGGCAATAACCCAGCTCGCTGGGGTCCGCGTTGCGGCGGCCGAGGCGGCGGCCAGCAGGTCAGGACGCGTCGCGGTGGGAAGCGACAGCATGAAGAAGCATAGCGCTCAGCTCCTCACCTGGCAGAGTTATTAAAGTTCATTGAAGGAAGATGAACTGCTCCAATATGTTAAACACTCGAGGCTGTTAGGAGAGACTTGCTGTCATGGGGAGAGCCACGGTTGGGGGAGCTCTCGTCGTCTTGTTTGCTCCCTCCCTCCTCCTGCAAATTGGAATTTGCTTGGCCCCAGCAATGCCTCTGTTTCCCCGCTCTCTGCACCGGTGTTGGAAAGCAAAGGAGCAAGGCCCGGTGTGAACCTGGCTGGTCTCTCATTTCTGAAAGCTGCTGTTCACCTTCGAGTCCCCGTAGAATGTGGGGTTAGCTGGGCTGACTGTGTTTCAAATATTAATGCACTCATCCAGGTGCTCCGAGGTTTCCCCTGCCATGTACTGGAGTCGGGCATGCTGAGCCTTCGATGGCGCAGCTTGTGATGGAGACGCAGTGGTGGAGAGATGAATTTTAACCAGCATAATGTAGAATATACTATTTTAAATCACCCTCACATAGTTAATTTGGGAGCAGCAAAAATGAAGAGAAATACTACTACTTTGTGCTGGAGTGAAGAGGGCTCTAAATGAAGAGACAGGCAAGTCTCAATATAAATTTTGCTTCAGGGTTAAGCTTTCTCCCTGTGCTGAAAGGTCGTGAGGCGATGCAGTGTTTTTAATCCTACTACAGTGTGAGGACATTTTAGGGATGTTTGCAAATGTCGAATAAGCTGCCCTACTCAGATGCTATTTGATTTTAGTATCTAAATTAGCCGTACCTGCTGCCACTGGCATTTGTCCCAGGTAAAAGCCTCGAAAGGAAGATAAGTAGCCACCTACGAAATAAAACAGGAATTGTTGTGATGTAACAGATGCCAAGGACTGAGTTCAGCGGATGCTTTTGTTGTATTTGGGTTCTGGTTCCTGTTGTGTAATGAAAACCAACTGCAGGGCCCATTTACCTTTGTGAGCTTGTCCAGTTGTGAGCCAGCTTTTTAGGACAGCTGGTAGGTTAGTGGCTTTTCACTCACTTTGCAGAACATGCTGTTTCCAAAGAGTTGCAAGTCCTGCAGCCCAGTCCCAAAGCTGGGATTGCGTGTATGGCTCGTTCTTCAACGTAGGCTTCAGATGCTCCTGTTGAGTCTGTATCTTCAGAGTTCTGTGTTGTGTGGTTGCACTATGCGTGCGTTTTGATCAACGTGGACAAAGCATCATTCTAATTTGCACAGATTCTATTTTTTCCATATCCATAAAAAATCCCTGACATTTGACCCTCACGTGAAAGCGGCAGTGCTCTATGGCGCCGGTACTGGATTTAGACTCAAGAGTCCTCAGTTCCATATGCAGTCACTGAGGTGGAGCTGGCCACAACCTTATATACATAAACCAATTGAATGCCATTCTCCATCCCAACAAACATAAAACGTGTCCTTGCTCAGCGAGCCGGGAGCAGCAGCTCTGTTCAAGCACGTTTATTGCTGGCGCCACTCAAGTGCAGACAGCTCAACCCAGGAAGCACCTCCATGCCGTGCCTGGGGTCCCCCAACAGACCGTGAGCCAGTTCCATGGGCTGGACGGCAGGTGGCAGGTGCGAGGTGAGCCGGCGTGCAGGTGGGGGGCAAGGGGCGCGCTTTCGGGTGGTACACTACCGTGGAGCACTCGGGGCGCTGTGCAGTGGGGGCCTGGGAGAGGGGCTCTTATTTAAGTCTCCCAGTAGAGGAAGCAATCCGACGACAGCATGAGGAAGTGGTTTTATTTTCACTGCAGCATCACTTACTAAAAACATCCTTGTTGGAGCAGATGGATGGCAGCTCTTTGGGAAATCCGGGCCCCTCTAACTTGTATTGTTTTCAGATCTACCCCTCCTCCCCCACGAGGGGGGACTCGTGGCCTCCGGAGGTCTGTCCTCAGTGCTGGTGACAACGCCTGGTTCATAATAGAGGCTCAGACTGCGGAACCGCTCTGCCAGCCCCCTCTGCCAGCCTCTACCCCTGTAGGGGACTGCGGACCCCTAGAAATGTCCCCAGCCTGGCTCCAGGGGTCACTGCCCTGCTTAGAGGCCAGGATGGAGCTTCAAAGAGGCTGAGCTGTCCAAGGCCACACAGCTTTGGTCTCGTTCTTAAATTCGTCTCTGTCGATTTCCTCGAGCTCCAAAAGGGTTCATCCCAATTGCATTCTTGCCTTAGTGTCTTTTCTTGGTGATCTTTTGTTTGGTCTTATAAGTATTATTTTCACTTACACACATGTCCAGGGATAAATGATTTTTAAGTGCGCAACTAAAACCTTAGATGCTCCCACAGATTAAGCGAACTGTTTAAGAGATATCAGGGAATCACAGGCTATTCTTCTTCCCTGATTCCTTGTCCACATTCTGACCATATTTTTCATGGCTAAAACTTGAATATAAAATCTGCAAAATGGTAACTTCAGAATTTTAACGTAGCCTTACAGTAACTTCAACATCATAGAATGTTTTAATTTTCTTAGGCAAAAAAAGGGAAACGGCAGTCTCTCTACAATTATTTTTGCTTATTGTATTTTAGGCTCAAACAAATACTTTTAGTTTGAAGTGTTTATTGGCAGCAAGCTCAGTTCCTAGGCATGCACATGCAGGCATTCACGCACACACACACATACACACACGCACATACACACATTCGTGCACACACACATGCACGTGTTCTTTTATCTGCCTTTCCACTGAACATTTTAATCTTAATTGTTTAGTGCATGCTGCCGAAGACTCTTACAAAACACAGCGTTGAAGAGTTCACTGAGTGCCCGGTTTTTACCAGGGCTCTTAGCCTGTTGCCATTGTCTTTCCTGGAATGTTACCTGCTACTCCGGAGTGGTGACAGACTCTTCACACTGCTAAATACTCGGAGGTTGCTCGGAGGACCTGCCCCATTGCCATAACCGAGGCAGGATTTTAATCCCCACCTTGCTGGGGGCTCCAGAGGTGCTTTCGCTGCAAACTGAACACGTAATGGGAGCCCTGCTCTGAGCAGCTGTCATTGTTGTGAAGCCAGGTGGCAAGTTTGAGCGCTGCTCCTTATATGCGCCCGCTGACACGCACGTTGAATGCTGCCCCTTGGGCTAAGGCACACCTCCGTAAATGTTGGCATATTTTGCCCATGACGTCACATTTCACTCCAGTTGTTCTAACACTTTAATCAATTCGGCAAGATGGAACATGATAGCTCAGATGAAACAACGAAAGCACATGTTTTTTTCCAGCATTTGCTGCAAAACCATTCCATGACTTCTGGTTCTGTCCTTTACACTCCCCCGTGGTGGAGACTGCCCTTTAAAGAAAAGAAGGTGGGCGTGGGGCAGACATGAAAGCGTGGGTGGGATACCAGAAACCGAAACTTTAATGTCTCCTGGGTGGAAGGTGGCCCACCCACGGGAACCAGCCCTGGTCTGTGAGAAACAGGGTTGAGCAGCAAATGGGGACCTTGGGTTCTGCCCCCAACCCCATGCCAGGGCACAGGTGAGCACCCATGAGCCTGGGGCTGGCGTCTGTGTCTCTGGAGGGCACCTTCCCAGCTAGGGATGCCCTGCTTACTTGAACAGAGTTTTGCTGTTTACTTGAGTAGCCAGTGGAATATTTGCTCATGTGCTCCGTGAAGTTTCATTCGTGTGTTTTCATCAGCCGCCGAGATTGGGGTTGTGGAGTACTCAAAGGCTGAGAAGCACCTGTCCCTGGAAGAGGCCTCCGGGCCCCAGACGCGTCCTCCCCCCCATGGGGGCCACCCCGAGCTGGGGGCCTGATACCCAGTGCAGGTGAGAAGGCAAGGCCAGCATGGGCTAGCGCTCTGGACAGGTGGGCTCTGCAGACTGTGTCTCACTGCACGCGTGCTTTATGAAGGCCGTGGTGGCAGGGCATGGGCAGCACTGGGCACAACGGGAATCACCCTTGCACCCTGACAAGAAATGGGAATTACAGAGCTTAACCAACAATCTACAGTGGAAGTCCGCCACTCCGCCCAGCTTTTGTTCACAGCCCACTGCAAGCGCACATGCCTCCAGGCAGCTCTCTTTTAGAAACCCTTTGAGAAACCTGTGAAGATGCTGAGCCCTTTTGGAAGATGTGACACAATGCCACAGGCCTCCTGGGGGTACCCAGGTTAGGGGTCTTTGCAGTATCATCACATGTCAGAAGTAAGAGCATCCAGGAGCCCGCAGTCTCCCTCCTGTACTGCAGCAACCACAGCGACTCCTCCTGTTCTAGATGGAGGTGGTGCTGAGCTGAGAGCCCTGCACCGTGGCCGAGCAAGCATTGGTGTCCCAAGCCCCTGCCTTCCAGGCCTGCCCCCCGGCCTGCCCCCTCAGCCTCTCTGCAGCCGAGCGGCAGGCGGGGGAGCCACAGGCCAGCCCCGGGCCTCTCCCTGTCCCGCAGATGCAGCCCCCTGCCCTTCCCAGCCCTGCCCCAGAAAGTTCCCTTCTGCTCACGCCTCTCCTGGGGTAAATCCACATCTGCCCCTCCCACCACAACGTCCTGTTTCTGCCAGCAGGTGGATGTGCTAGTTTCTATTTTACTTTTCCTCTCGTTTTCTGACAGGTCAGAAGTGGAAGGGAAGGATGAACCTGTGGGCCCCTTTGAGGGGAACCTGAAGGTGAAGGAAATGGATGAAGATGGCAGGGGGGGGCCTGTTGCTGCGATGAGAAAGTCAGTTTTAAAATGCCTCTTAGAAGTTTTGAAATTTTAATAAAATAAATAAAAACCCCCGAGATTGAAGCGCCTTGTCCGGCAGCCACGTGCAGGTCACTGGCCTGTGCTGGGCGCAGGGGCCGGGCCTGGGGGTTCATGGGGTGGAAACCAGGACGTTTCCCAGCACGTTCTGGTGGGACGGGCAGTGTGTGCTGCTCCGCCTCCTTTCCTCCGGCTCTCCCTCTCCTGGGGTGGGGTAAGGACGGCCGGAGTCAGGCTGTCCGACTTCTCAGACCAGCCCTTCCAGAACGCCCCTACCACAGCCACCTGCGCCTTCCCGGAGCCACCGGCGCTCCCTTCCCTCACCGCAGTCCCCAGGGCCGGCGCCTGCCTGCGCTGCGGCCACTCGATTCTGGCCCCATCCCCGCAACGGGGTCCCCACGCCTGGCTGTCCCCCAGCGAAGCAGCAAAGGGGAGCTTTCCCGCTAGACCCCCAGGCCCCGTCTGTAAAGTTGGGGCAGCGCGGCCTGTCGTGTCACTCCCAAGAATAGATAAGGAGAGTGATTTCTGCCTTACGATGGACATAGAAGTGCAAATATCGCCCTTTATCTTTATTAATCCAGGCGCAAAACCTGGATATTTGTAGCATTGAGTCAGACACTGGTTCATGCTTTCATTCACTCAGTCAATGTGTATAAGGGGAAGGCCGAGCACCGCTCAGCAGAAGGGAAGCCCAGGCCCTGCTCCCCAGGGGCCCCTGGGACAGGAAAGGGCTGTCAGGGGCCTGGATCTGATCAGCTGGTTCAGGGGACGTGTTAATTCTGACAAGCACTGAGTGTGTCAGACTTGTTATTATGGGAGCACTTCCTGAGCTGAAAGGAATGAATTCCTAATGGTGTTCTCTCCGGGGCATCAAAAATGAACTTTAGGAAGAGTGGGGATGCTCCTAATATAATCCAATGCAGGCTTCTTTAGTGCTTACTCTGTACAAATTTAAGGCTGGATTTTTAAATCACATGAACATTTTAATAAAGATATGTTTCACGCTCTCAACACTCAGTCAATTGAATCCTGGTTTTATGCTACAAAGACAAGAAGTTCATGGTCTGAGGGGGGGGCCGTGGCCAGATAGGATTATAATAATTAATTGGGAAGCATTTTTACACGCTCAGTAATTAGGAAAACACAGACAACAGTGAAAATACAAAGGGGCAGGAAAAAATAAGCAAACCCTGGAGACGTGTGGGATTTAGGAGAAGGAGGAAGGTATTCCAGATGGAAGAAACTGCATTTGCTAAAGGCACACAAATTTGATAAAACTGAGCATGGTCCCGAAATTATGACCCACTCTGTGTGCCCCGCAGGCTCGATTTACAGGAGGAGAATGGAGAGGAAAGCAAGTGCCCCTAGCTGCTTGCTCAGTCCAGCCCCTTACTAAACCCCTTACACGCGACATCTGTCTCAGTTAGCCAGAGCTGCTGTAACAAAATAGACTGTCAGCTTATTCTCATGTCTGGTAAGAGTCCAAAATCCAGGGTCAGCAGGATAACCTTCTCTGCAGTGTGTTGGGCTCTGGTGAGGTCTGCCGGCCCACACTCAGCCTCCCACGGCCATCTCTCTGTCTGTCTCCTGCTGTCACAAGAAATCCTGTCAAGGACTGGAGGCATGTGGTGTCAAGGCCCTGCCTGGGTCCATTTGGCCACATCTTAGAGGATCCTTGAAGGTTCGTTCTACAGTCAAATGAACTCTCACCCCCCGGAAATGTTGGGGCTGGGGCCTGAGTCAACCAATTCCATGCATTTATTTAATTCGCATTCTAAAGAAATGCCAACTTCCATTTTAAGGACGAGGAACCCATGGCTGGGAGAGGGTGGGGCAGGGCTTCGGTGGGCTCAGCTGTGTGGGGGAGCTGCCTCCGAAGGGTCTGTGAACCTCCACAGGTGTCCCAGTGCTCTGCTCTGCCCGGCCTCCTCGCCGCCCCCCGTCAGGGGCTCCAGCTCCTGTGACGTGCCTGAGGAAGCCCTCCCAGACAGCAGCCGACCCGGCCCCAGCCCAGAGGCCCCAAGTATCCCACAGACAGGTCCGAGCTTGGACGTGTGCTCCTGACCTACCCTAGGAAGCAGAGCGGCACTGGAGGTGACAGAGGTGAAGGTCTTTAAATGCCCAAAGGCAACGTGGCAGTGGACGATCAGACGCGATCACCATCGTCACCCAGCCTGGGGCTGGCCGCGTCCTCTCTTTCTCCAGAGCTCCAGCCCCGGCTGCTCAATTCAGCGGACACCCGAAGACGGAGAGCACGTGCAGTCCTGAGGCTTCACATTTTACTGGCTTCATGGGGTTGATTGATATGAATTCATTTATAAAACTAAGTATAACATTTCAGCCATTTTATTTATATATTTATAGTCTTACATTTAAGATTCTTTGAGAAGAGAGTCAAGTGTGAGCTCTCAAAACATCTTGACTTTTATTCATTTAGAAAGCAGTTTCTGTAGTTATTGACTTCTTTTTAAGATGTGCATTCTACAGGTGCATAATTGGTGTAAAGGAATTTGAGCAGGACTGAGTTCAATTGGATATCTTCCTTATTACCCAAGACATTTCATTTCTCATTATAAGGTAAGAACATTAGATGGCCTAAATTAAAATAAAAATCAACAGTGAATTAGCTGAGTTCAAAGAGAAACTGCACTGCTGAGCGTCACGTCCTGGCAGTGAAAATCCCTTGCTGGGAGGGCTCCCGGGCACTGTCCTCGATGGGTGCTGGCAGGTGACGGCGGGCAGTGGTGGCTGAGCACGGGTTCCCCCCACTTCCCTCTTTGGCCTTTCCAAGCTGGTGTCTGGGGGACTGTCTCATATGAAATACTTGTCTTCTATGATCCCAGGACCCTGGTACCCAGGTTCTACCCCCTCAGTGGCTTTTATTCGGTCAGAATAGGGGTTTTAGGGAAGGGAAAGTCTAGAATTGGAGTGGCTTCTGAGGCAACTTTAAATAAACTGGAAGCTGTGGCTTCTAAAGGACCAGCATCTTCAAGGTCTTCTGATTTTTTTCTTTCAAAGCCAGTCGTTTACCAAGAAGATTTTGTTTTGCTAAGACACATGGCCCGTTGATTTCTCTGTTGAAGGACTTCTTCTGTGATTGTGACGATGCGTTACAGGTCCACAAAGAGGATGGACGAGGACAGCGAACTGGACATGTCCTGCCCTTACATTTGGGTTTGGCTGGACATTCTCCCATTCTGCCAACAGCTCAGCAGCGACAGTGCACGTAGCCAGGCCGGCCTTGCTTCAGTCGTGCTCACCCAGCATGACCCTCCTTAAAATACTGAGTTCTCCAGGTTTTGGCTGTGCCATTCGACCTGAGGCCGCGAGCACCCTGTCACGCTGTGGTCATGAGGCTGGAGAGAGGCCCCACCCAGGAGCATGGGTCAGAGCCCGCATTTAACCGGCGTCAGCTCTGGGGAGTTTTAGGGTCTGCCTGGGAGCAGGGCATCCACGAGGACGAGCTGGGAGCGGCTGCATTTGTGTGGAGAAGGACTGCAAGCTCCACAGACCAGCTGTGGGGAGAGTTTATGGGTAAAGCTGAAAGCACCTCTGCTTCTGAAGAGTCCTCGGCTACTGCCGATCGTCCATTTAACTCCCCAGAGAAATGTGCATGGCTTGGGGGACAGCCCACGCCCTTCTAATAGAATAGGCCCCGACTGGACGCCCTCTGGCCCAGAGCACTGGACATGCCTGGCCCTGCCCCCTCCAGCCATGAGGAGCTGGATTCAGAGTCTCTGGGCTCCTGGCCTTGGCCGGAGATTCTGCAGGCAAACAGCTGACCTCCGAGTCCATTCCTCAGACCTGCTAGCATCTGCTACTATTAATTAACATAATTTTAAGTCATCTGATTTTAAAACGGAAGTCATAAATGCACAGTGATGGGTCATAAATGCACATTCCCTGAACCCTATTACGGAGAAGGGCAGTGCCAAGAATTGACAATAAGAACAATGCAGATAAAAATAACTTGAGTTATCTGGGGGTACAAGACTTTTGGGAAGCCTGTCTTTTGGATGTTTACGAAGCCATGCTCCTTCCTCATGTCGAGACCTCACTTAGAGGACACTCTCTGGTCAGTAACTGGTTTTGATCCTTTGTGCTTAAAGTATGATTTCAGAAAAAAACATCAAGCCAGGCCACCCCTTCTCATGCTCAAGTGTGTTCGCGCGTTGGGCTGTTTTATTTTTCACACTTGCCCCTGCACTCGGCACCGTTCATCTTTCTCTGCGAACTCTCGGCTGTTTAATGAAATGGGGCCCAATGAGGCAGCACCCGCCCGCGAGAAGCTCGTTCATCTTCATTTGGTTCTTTGCTGACCTGGGGGCTGGCCCCTGACACAGCTCCACTCGCTGAGTGGCCATTACCTCCTCGTTTGCTCACTCATGTCCCCCTAACCACCCTCTGGAAGTCAAATCCCGATGATTTGTGTCAATTCCATGGCCCCACCCCAGAGCCCCCGACCCCCTTTCTATGGGGCTGAGTTAATACGATCTCGCCGGCACCGCTGTCCCCTTTGTCTTATGGGCTCGGACAGAGCTGTGACTCCTGGAGGTCTCAATTATAAAACGTCATGACACTGCCGCCGTTTTTTACAGTAATTTCACAGTGTCAGTTTGTGATTATTTCAAGGACCGCTTTGAACCATGACGGAAAGGAATCATCGGCGTCTCGGGTGAGAGGAGTTATGAGCCCGAGGGACAGTCATGCTCCGGCATAACCCCGGCAGATGGGTGGATGTGCAGTTTTCAGAAGCCAAAATATGGGTGAAAAACAGGCGGAAAGGGTCAAGGAAAAAATTCTACCTGTTAGACGTTTTCCGTGTTCAATTCTGATGTTGGCGACACATCTGCCACCAGCAGGGAAGACGCACTTTTTCTCAGCTCCGAGTCTGTTCAGTGAAAACCTATTTAAAATGAAAGAGAGAAAGATAGATACAGAGTCCTCACTGTTTAAAAAGGGGACATTACATTTTACTCTCCCCAAATATCTTGTTCCTTCACAACCCAGGTTAATGCCGTTCCTAGAGCCTCTTAGACCACATGAAACGACACTATAAATGAAAGAGTCTCTGCAGAGCAGAAGTTTGTTTTGTTGGATTACCAAGATTTACATAACTGTGTCTTCCTAATTTTGTGACCAAGCGTCATATCACAAAGTTGATATTTTAAATCAGAGAATAAAAGTGAAGTCCATGAGCAGGTGGCTAAAATGTGTGCCCTGCTGGCAGTGCCTGGTGCGCTGCTTTAGGACTCATTTACGCACAGAACAATTCTCACTTTGCTACCCAAGAGAAGGAAATGGCGAGCTTAGGGTAACTTTTCCCATTATTGGTGTGCGTTGCTTTTAGTTAAATTTTATCCACTAGTTAAAGGGGGATAAAAAAACAAACAAACAAAATGGTCCTTGTCACTGGTTGGATCTCTAACCTTGTTTAACCCTCGCGTGCTGAAGCATAAACTTCTGCAGGAGCATTGGCGGCAGAATTGCCTTAAAGTCCCATTGTGGGCTCTGTCTTTTTTGGTGTCCACTCTGGCAGTAAGGCGTGGGTTTTTGTCTCAGGGCTCCTCAGGCCCTGGCAGCTCAAATCGTCACCCCGCGGCTCGGTGTCGCCCCAGCCAGGGGCGGGTGAGATGCACAGAGCCACCGAAGCACGACGGGGCTGACGAGATGCCCGGGCTGGCGAGTGCACGCCCAGCTTTGAGGCCCGGGTTTGGGCAGCTCCATCCTCTCGCCGGGCACGGGGCATGCCTCCACTGTCCTCTTCTCCCATCTGTCTGCTAGGGACAGAAGAGTCATCGTCTTCATGACCTTTACGTCCTTCGTTCAGACTGCCCTGCCAATCAAACCAAGAAGCAGCTCGACCTGTTGGGCCTGCCCGCGTGTGGGGTGTCAGCATCAGGAGCTGCTATCTGTGGCCTTCACCTGCGCTGCCTTTTTTGCAAGTATTTCTGGTCTTTTAGGTTTCTAAAAGATTTTCTTCTAGTTTCGGCTTATTTTTTTTTTGCCTACAAATCTATGCAATTTAAAAATACAGTCTGCTTGTTGGCAGTAAATTGGCCATGTTGTCACCTGCTTCCCCCATCATAAGCCGTTGCTTCCTAACACAGTCTCGGGCATTCTCCTTGCTGCGTGGGCTCTGGGTGACCTCTGCATGCCTAGAACTCCTGTGCCGCCTTCGACGACATCCGATTGATCATCTACAATATCGCTGTCAAATGGCAGTGGAATTACGTGTCTCTTCTACCGAAACCCACTGAACTTGTGGTGCCTTACGTCAATCAAGAGGACGGCCCAGTGGAGCCGGGCCTGAGCCGCCAGCCCCGGGGCCTCGGCAGGAGCTGCCACAACCCCAGAAGGAAAAACCCGGTTCCTGCAACGAGTTCATGCTGCCTGCCGGGCCAGCCACTTCCTCTGGCTCCCACAAAACAGAGCACTCCATGTTTCCTCAGCAAACTGTTTTACTGCAATAGGTCGAAGGATTGATGTAAATTATATAGTGTTGGTAATTATAGTATTGATATCAATTTAAGATCTAAAGCCATACCAATTTTACCAATTCTAATTTTTAACTATGAATGCAAAAATAAAGAAAAAAGAGTAAGAAGAGAAAGCAGGAGAGTGTGTAAAATACTTACAAATGAAAATAGGCCAAAATATTCTCATTTCTTTCCTGATACTTTAAAATAAAAATGTTTCTAATATATTGATTTTTCTTTCCAAAATACTGTCTGCATTTCCTCGAAACAATTTACTTTCAAATTTCAATATCAGACAATACATGTGAGTACTCAAATGACCTTGTTTAAAATGCAAACACTTGATCCAGTCAATATTTTTCTTAACTTGGCTAAACAAAGACAATGCTACTGAAATAAAAATGCATTATTCTGCTTCTGCCACAAGATCTTGAGGATGGTTGTCTCAATTCTGCCAGCTGCAGTAAACTTTCCGCCACACCCAGAGTGGTCACCTAAGGCGGAAGCGGGCAGAGGCGCGCTCGGGCGGTGTTCCCATGTCTTCTCCAAGCCCTCGGGCTCCCAGGGAGTTGGGATGAGTGGAATTCCAAAGCCCCTTAGCACCGCTCAGCCCACTCACACCAGACGGTGGCCATGGGGTGCCTCCTTCCTAACCGGACAGGTGCCCTGGCCACAAGCCAGGGTCATCTAGGATCCGCTTTGGCCTGTCCCTAGATGCAGGTGAACTTTCCAGAAAGGACTGAGGGGAGAACAGCCGGCACCGCAGACAGAGGGCCAACCTGGCTTGCTCCCAGCACTACTGCCCAGCCACCCTCATGCTGGCCAAGGTGTAAGGACCTTAGGCTTCTGGGCAGCATGGAAGATGATAAATGGCCACAGACCTTTCTAGGTACCCACTGGGCTTCACTCCGATTCACTCTTCTCCACATCCAGCGAGCCCACCCCAGGCAGGTTGGCGAGGGTGCGTGGCATGGAGCATCCTTTCTGCCTCTATCCTCGCTGACCCGGCACCCACTCCACACCAGCTTCTCATGAGCCCAGAGGAGCTCCTCTCGCACCAAGGTATAGTTGGCACCTGGCATGGGCCTGGCTGTGCCCATGTCCTCCTGGGTGGACCTCCAGCCCTCCTCTTCCTCCCCCACAGGCCAGGGGTGCCCACCGCAAAGGCTGGGCTGCACCTGCCTCTTAGCCGTGTCCTGGGTGTGGGGCCCAGAATGCACAGCCTAGGGGACCCTAACCCAGCCCAGGGCCTGCCAGAGCCTCCGCCCCGTCTCCCCTGGTGAGAACCATCCCCTGTGCCGCCTGGGCGTGCTGTCAGGCAGGTGGGGGGACATGGGGACATGACGAGCTGTGCATGGTGGGGCCCCAAGGATCAGAAGAGTCTAGGTTCACCTGGGCTTCTGGGCTACGGCGAGGCATGTTTGTCGTGCAGGACTTCAGAATGCATGTGGTTTGTTAGTTTTGAGCTCGATTTATAACTTCTAAATATGCAGATACATGCATGAGAAACGGGCTTCTATTTGTGCTCTGCCCGCAGTCCTGCGAAAGTCTTGAGTAGACTTGGCCTGTGGCTTCTGAGATTTGCCCCTGGGCACAGGCTGTCCTGGCTCTGCATTAAACTTCGCTACACGCAGTCGTTTTTGTAAGCTACTTGGACTTTAAAATATATCTGTGTCCATACTGCAAAGCAAGTTAGGGGTCCTTGGTATCATTTTTAAAAGCTGCATGTTGAGCAATTGTAGATCAGTTTCGTTACATTTAATTATTTTTAGAATGCAGAGAATAATGAATTGCTGGTGTATGATTTAATAACACAGTCCTCAGCCTTCAGTGGTAATTTTCCTTGAGCCCATAATACAAGCCATTGTTGATACTACAAACATTCTTAAAGTAAGCAATTTGAGGGAAGCCACTTTCGCCAACCATGGTTTGTGGCCAAAGCTTTTCAACTCTGCACAAATGCCGAGGCGATGGCTTTGCGATTTGCCCTTTGGAAAAAGGGAGTTGGTGCTCCGGCAGCGTCTTTGGCGTCTCTTGGCTTCAGGCTGTGACTGGCAGAGGCTAAGGGCACTGGAAATGTTCCCCTACCCTTCATTTCCTCTTTTATGATATGCGGCAGTTAAATGTGAAAAGCCACCTGCTTAATATAATGTCCCTGCTTCACAGATACCCACTTATTTCCATCCAAACCTCACTGCTGTGTGCTTTGATGGTTCCAGCCCTGGATTCCTGCAGCCTATGGATGGGCAATCCAGAGGGCAGAAAAAGTGATGTCTGCCCTGCAAACCAGCTCCATTCACCTGGCCTGGCCCAGGGCGTCTGCCGGTGGGTGTGCAATGGCTGTTTTAAAACACAAGCAGGTCTATTATTATTAATGCTAATGGCTAGCGAACTCTCCTGTGTCAGAGGTTGGTGTAGGTAAAATACTGAGAAATAAAATTCATGCACTTGTCATATGCTGTTGCGTATTGCATGGGACTATTCCCGTTTTGTTTTCCCATCTAGACTGTCAGTAGGAAGTCTGAGAACTTGCTGTGGGGTGTCCAAGGCTTCCAGAGACACGTGGTAAATTGAATTTTAAGTAGAGTGTTAATGGTATTTCCAAATTATATGCCAATCTTCACCTTTGCCCTCCAGACATCATGTCCAAATTTAAAACAATAGATCTATTTGTTAATCTGAAAAATATACACTTTTTGCCTGTGTTTCCAGATGTACTCACGGTAGTGATTTTCAGGTTAAAAATTGGACTCCTTACTTTGAATGTAGAAATACTTTACCTTAGAAAATATCTGGAAGATGGCAAAATTTCATTAACAAATTATTTGAGAATGTAGCTCAGGTGGTGGGTAAGGACAAGTCCCCCTGCCGTTCGCATTGTCAGAAGCACTACGGCAGGTTTGCCCCCACACCCAGCCCACTCTGCCGTCATAGAGAAGGTCACTTCCGTTCTGCAATGTGTTCTCCGCTCTCCACTGGGAAATGGAGCCAGCTCTTATTGCACAGTCCTTGGGGAACTGTGCATTTGGGGGTGAGAAAAGGAGTTTTGAATTAGGCAGGGTAGGGCCCCACTGGGCTGGGCAGACTGCTTCACCAGGTGAATGGTCACTGCAAGTCAGTGTCCACCAGGGTCGGGCGGTGAGACACGTCCACCCAGGGTGGGCGCTCAGTAGATGCTCATTCATATTCTCCTCCCCCGAAGTTGCCACGAACTATTTTCAGACTGGAACAGAGAACGTTCCAGAGTGGGTTATTTTCTGGGGTGCACAGGTCCTAGTACTCAGCCTTCATCTCAGCTTACCAGGAGAAGAAGCTCTGCGCAGCACGTCTACACAGCGTGCCCACCAGGTCCCAATGCTGTGTGCCTATAATGCAGCTTCTGCAGAGCCCCTGGCGGGGGACTGGCCGCCATTTGTGGGCGTGCAAGGTCAGAGTGCCCTGGGCCTCTGAGCCGCCAAAGTTATGCCCTTCATTTGCACAAGATGTCAGCCACGGGGTGGGAGGAGGGAGGAGGGGGGCACTTGTGGATGAGGCAGGTAACTGTGATTGAATAACCAGGCTTAAAAAAAAATAAACTGCTCAGTTTCCAGAGAGGAAAAGAACACATTTATTTGACTCTGATGCCAGGATCACTTGAGACATCTGCACTGTCTGCAATTTCCTCTTTTGCTCACCATCACCAATGCTAATCTCCAAATTCTGTGTTCTTTTTCTCTTCCAGTGAGAAAAATTTTTCCTTATCGAACAGAACTTCTCCTTCATTCAGCAGTATGCTATATTAATTCTGCTTAGAATTATCTTCTAGAAAAATGTTAGGAAAAAGGGTGAGATCTTTCTTAAATGAGCTCTGTGATATTGTCCATTGATTTTCTTTTCTGACCAAGTGGTAAATGTGAAATGAAACTTATTAATAATTGCAAAAAAAGGGTGAAATGAGGACTATGAAATACCTAAACCTTCTGTAACTCCCATCTACAGCTTAGTTGATTAGAAAAGCATTAAGATGTGGAATTAGTTTACTAAAACATTATTTAATTTCCTAAAGTGTGGGGTCATTTGGAGAGCAGACTCATTTTGTGATTGTAAATAGTTCGGTCAGAGAAAGTTGACATTAATTAAGGTAAGAGTGGATTTTCATCATTCATTGAATCTCTTTGAAAAGAAGCAGAAATAAAAGGAGAAGCACAGGATTTTTAAATTGCAGACTGATCAGAGTCCTGGCCATTCCTTGGTGAGAATTCTGGGCAAAGTGTCAGCCTTTTATAGCTCCAATCTGTGCACCCACGAAACTGGGATAAAAGCAGCAGACTTCCTGTGAAGACCAAACAGAAGCACGTGAGTTCCCTGCAACCCCCAAGCAGGGACTGATTATGAACTATTATTTCGCCAGCAGTGTATTATTACACACTGGAATTTTGGTATATTACAAAATAGTACTATAATTTAACAAACACAAAAAGCAGATCACAGAAGTATTTAAAATATGAAAATTAATGCAGGCTTTTAAAAAACGTTTAATTGCCAAATGTTGCAAAAGCTTAGGTTCAAATAACCCAAGTTAAATTTTGAAATAAAACAAATATCTATGCACACCAGCTGGGCTCTTACCCAGGTAGAGCAGTCAAAGGTCACGGAATTTATCAAAGGAAGGTCAAAACCAGGATGAGACCCCCGTCTGGGCGGGTTCAGAGCTGTCCGGTTGTTGTAAGTGGATCCCTTGGGTTTCTGTCCAGGCACAGGCTTCCCTTCTCGGCATGGCCAGTGTCTGCCACAGTGGAGAGGACGAGGCCGGGGGAGTCAGGGGTCCCAGTGGAGGAGCAGGAGGGGTGGGGGTGGGGATGCGAGAAGGTCACCGTTGGAATGAGGGGGCCGAGGAGGCCCGTGGAACATCAGCGGGCAGCGGACGGTCCACGGAGAACCGGGGCTGCAGCGAAGCTCCTCGGGAGGCATCTGCTAATGGATCACGGGTAAAGTCACATCAGTGGCGGGCTGTCCTCGGAGGGTGCGCATGACGAGGAAAAGGGAAGGAGACAGAACCTAGGACGCCACCGAAGGGCAGGCACAGGATGGCCAACCCCAGAACTGCCGTAAGAAGGACTAGACAGAAAAGGGGTGAAAGTGGAAACAGGCAAGGGAAAGGAGAGTTTCAAGGACAGGGGCTACTGAACCGCTTCAAGAGCATAAGAACTAAATGGAAACAAGGCACTGAGGATTGACCCTCGGTCCTGGCACTTAGAGGGAACCCAGGTGGGCAGCCCTCTAGGAGAAGTGGGGTGCAAAGCCACATTGCTGTGGGGAAGACAGGACTGGAGCAGCAGCCACGCAAGTGAGAACAGACCCGCTCAGCCCCCCGTGAGGGGTGGAGAGGCCAAGGGCTGGCGGTGACTATAATGTCACCAGTAACTTACTGCTGTTCCCGGGTCAAAATCGAGCATCACCTCCAGAGCGATCCCACGCCCAATACTATTTTTCTTTACCAATACGCTCAGTTTTAGTTCTGGAAACAGGCCCAGTTGTACTGTCAGTGAACATTTCACCTGTATGTTTTTATTTGGATGTTACATAGAGTCTTAAGACCTGAATGAATTAAACTTAAATGGTTATCTAAATTACAGCCAAAGCACAATCTCACTTCCTCAAATGGAAATAATGTCCCGCCATTTTCCAAAACATCACCTCAGCTGATTTTCAATTAATTTTCTTAAATATGCCAAGCTAATTGAAAGAGAGGAATATCACTGGAAAGAGACATTCCTCACAAGTTGGGCTTCATTTTCCAAATACAAAATTCATATATTTTCTCAACAACTCATTAGCTGGGGACCCCCTCCAGGGATGGGGAGTCTGGCAAAGAAATTAATTCCTAAATGAGAAGTTTCTGCAGAAGCCTCACATATCACATGTAGAGTTTCCTAAGAAAGACGCCCTCAAATATGTGATGCTAGTCTAGAATTCACCACAAGTATGAATATTTATAAGGCAGCTCTCAAGAACAAGCAGCCAATCATCATTAGATCCTTTGGTATTCATTATAATAAAATCAATCTTGATTAATTCCTTCATTATTAATTTTGCATTCAAATGCAATTCCATAGAAATTGCATTGTGATTTAGCCATTCATTTACATACTGCAATTGAGACGCATTTCCTTGGTCCTCCAAGGCACAGCTCTCTATTTGACCAAAAGCATTCCAGAAAAAGCAGAGAAATATATAAACAATGAATGCCAAGGCAGGGCAACACAGGAAGACCCTTCCAGCCTTCAGTTCCTAAGTCTTCAAAGTCAGAAATTGTGTGGCCTCTTATATGGAGGGAAAGTCCATATATATTTCAGATGTCAAAAAGAAGTTAGGTCAGTGAGTGGTCTAACTGAATTTTTTTTAAGTTTATTTCTACTCATCGTCTAACAGGCTTTTAAAGAAATATGTCCCCTGAATAAGAAGTTCGGAAATAACAAATAGTAGAACCAAAACATCAAACTAGTGTGTATCTAAATACATATAGTCTTCCCTCCAATACTGGATGAGAAGTCGTAGGATTGAATTCAAAAGAATCACGTTGCCACCAGATTTGAATCTGAATCATCAGATGAGGTTAAAACGAAGGCTCTTTTATTTTTACTCAGCAATGTTTCCATTGTTTAGTTTCCTCAAGTCTCTATGTCTTTACGTTGCAGAATTAAGCAGTACTATTATAACTAAAGGGCCCTTGATCGATTGACTCAAGTTGGTTAGGAAGCTCTCGTTGGTGAAAATGTCTGCACGTCTGCAAAAATACTAAGATTTTAATTGATCGCTGCCTCACCCCACCCCCAAGGAAATAGACAGGGAGCAGAACTCTTTTGCAATCCCTTTACTTAGTCCAAGATTTGCTTGTGCATATGTCCAAAAAGGTGCTGGCATACTGTATCATATTTCCCCAAAGAAGAAAAACTTCATACCCTCAAGTAAACTTTGAAGCCAATTTCCCACGAAGGTTGTTTACACCAGGCTCTTTGATTGCATTGGAAGCAAACGGTCCCTGCTCCATGTGTCCAAGGCTATTGTGGAAGAAACGAAAACTTTCATTGACCCATGAACGGTATAAACTACAATTTCCAATTCCACTGGAAAATCATTGAGATCTTTGGTTTTCGGGTTAGGATAGACACCAAAACGCTGCCTCAGGGTGCCCAAGTCCCCACGGACTGTGGAGACGCCGTCAGAGAAGTGGCCTGCGATGCCCTGTGCAGGCCACCTGGACCGGGAGCGTGTGCTCTAAGCCGCAAGTTACAAGTACGCAACTTCCAACAACCCCCTCTCAGGCCAGCTGGAAGCTGGAAGGCGCGACAGCTGCCACGACTACACCCCCTGAAGGAGGCTAAGGGCAGGCGCCTACGTACAGAGAGAAGGACAAGAGGACAAAACTGTCCTGATATTCTGGGCCTCACCGCCCATCCAAAGCTCCTCGCGTCTCAGGGAGAGGCTCCAGGTCTCTCTGCTACGTGACTGAGGCAGGCTCGTCTGTAACGAACCAGCGGCCTCTCATTTTTACAGTCATTTCTCAAGTATCTCTTCTCAAGCAAGTGTTTATTTTATCCTGGGAGGAAGGTAGTTGCATCTTACTGCACATTTATAAGCGATTTGGAGTGTTCATAAAATGTTAGACATGATTTGCTTACATATTTTTTACTTTTTATAAATTGCTTTGTATTATGACTTTTCAAAAGTTTTTGGAACCAAATACAGCTATTTAATGCTGTCTTTTTTGGGGGGTGCATGGTCCGGGAATTGAACCCGGGTCTTCCGCCTGGACAGCAAGCTTTCTAACCACTGAACCACCAGAGCACCCTAATGTTGTCTTTTAATTTGTGACCCACCATTTGCCATAATAAAATATCTAAAATGTATTCCATCCTGTATAGGCACACGCGTGAGTGTGCATGTGTGCACAGATCTCTGTAAGTACAGAAGGCTGTGCCTGTGGAAGGGGAGAGTGAGACAGAGAGAGGAAGAGCGCGCTGTCACGTCGTAACCTGACCCCAGTCCGCACGGCCTGCGGTTCCGGGCCCCCTGCCTGGACGCCAGGAACCCAGCTGGTTCTGCAGGTACGAGGGCCTCGGAGACCCCCGCGCTGACACCGTGCCCGACTCTCTGGCTTGCACGTCAGCTGCCTTGGGTGTGAGCCACACAGTTTCAGGGTGACATCCGCTGGGAGCGGGATGGAGGGCTCAGTATTCCACTCAGATGACCTTGTCGACCCGTGGAGAGGCGACAGGCCACAGGTCTGGGCACGGTGCCTGGCAAGGGCACAGCAGCACGCCCAAGGAGGCATGTCCTGGTCCACATGCAGCGGGACGGAGCCCGAGCCAGGGCCCAGCCAGGGGTTGCCCGCTGCCTGATTCCTCAGAGCTGCCGTGACAAATCGCGCTGACCACTTGGCTTAAACAGTGGGACACGTCGCCTCGCAGCTCTGGAGGCCGGCGGTCTAAGCCTCGGCCTCTGCCGGGCCCTGCTTCCTCTGGTGCCGTCGGTGTTCCAGTGGTGGCTTGCCCCACCAGTAACTCCGTGTCCGCCCCACCGTCTGGCCAGTTCTGTCCCTGTCTCCTTCTGCGGTGCCCAAAGACAGCTGCTCAGAAGGGGAGCAGGCGGCTCGGCTAAGGCCTGGGGCGGTGTGGCCTCACCTCGGCTAAGGCACCTTCAAACATCTTGTTTGCACCCGGGCACCGACCGCAGGACAGGGGCTGGGACCCGAGCATGCTGTGGGGGCTCCATGACGATCCCCAAGCCCGGCCGCTGAAGGAAAGCTGAGGCGCACCCTGAGAGGACTTGGCGGCACAGCCCCCGCCCCTCAGGCGTCCCCGTGCATGGCAGCGTGTCTCACGTGTCCCAGCGTGGGGACACCCACCCCCGATGGGACTGGGCCGGCGAGACAAGTGGGCTCCGAGGCATGGCGACTGCGGCCCCAGCGCTGGGCGCTGAGGACACTGCATGGGGCTTCGGTCCTCTCTCGCTCCCTGTGCGGGCTCCTGGGCACCCTCATCCTGCCCGGCCCCCCGACAACCCACACGCGTGAGTGGACGGCTCACTGGCCAGTGAGGAGAAGCTTGTTCCTTCCCCGTGCAGGACTGTCCCCATCACACCAGGGGTGCGTCAGGATCGCCAGCCTCCGCGTGGACGGGGCGTTTACTGCTCAGGAAATGTCCCGTGCAGCGAGGAAATGCGAGGCGGGTGAGAAAGGAATTCCACCCCAGGCACTGTGTGACTCAACAGCACAGGTTCAAGACAAAGTGGGAAAGCATGAGCTCTGCCGTCAGAGCCTCTGCCTCTCCCTGCTGTTTGACTTGAGAGACGCTATAAGGACTGTCTGGGCCTCAGTTTCCCTCTCGCTGAAAAGGGGACAAGGACATGACGATACAGCCAGGCGTTTTGCAGCAGGGTCTCGAGAGGCCGTCCACGGAAGCCCTCAGGAAGTCCGCCACGTGGTGCTCCTTCCTGGAGGCGGAGCAACCTCATCCTGGCCGCATCCCAGGTGGTATCACCAGTAGCTGCGGTGGCGACTGCTTCTGGAGACACATCTGGGCCTCCTACTTGCCAAGCTAACTGCTTCGGTGTCACCTGCCAAATTACTTACTTACTGCAGCCGGAACCCAGAACAGGGCGAGAATTCAGACCAAGAGCGGAATCGTCCTCTCCTTCAGGCCTGTGCTGCTGCCACCAGGCCCAATGCCTGAAGCACCCCGGCCGAGCCTAGGGGAGCCCTGGAGGAACTCAGGGGAGCCCTGCTGAGCCTGGGGAGCCCTGGAGGAACTCAGGGGAGCCCTGCTGAGCCTGGGGAGCCCTGGAGGAACTCAGGGGAGCCCAGCCGAGCCTAGGGGAGCCCTGGGTGAGCTCAGGGGAGCCCTGCTGAGCCTGGGGAGCCCTGGAGGAACTCAGGGGAGCCCAGCCGAGCCTAGGGGAGCCCTGGGTGAGCTCAGGGGAGCCCTGCTGAGCCTGGGGGAGCCCTGGGTGAGCTCAGGGGAGCCCTGCGGAGCTTAGGGGAGCCCCAGCCAAGCCTTTGGGAGCACCAGGAAAAAATCCAGGAATTCTGGTCCCCAGTGCATAAGGGACTGAAGGCATCATAAGGGACGAAGTGATTGGCAACAGGGAGGAAATACTGGCACATGAAACGAGGACCCTGGGAGCTGGGGGTGGAATCACTCCCCTGCATGAACGAGTCTTCACTACATTATGCGGCCTAATTATAATGATAAAGCAAAGGTCAGTGACTTGTGGCAGGAGATTTATTTCTTGCTGGCCTCCAGGTTGGCTCTGGGTCAATGCAGTTGCTGTGGCTTCTGGGCCCAAATCCCCATCCTGCAATCCAGGCAGAGCCGCCCACCCTTTCTTCTTTAGTAATTTAACAGCTGCGTTACCTGCCGTAGGGCTCGCCCTTCTCAATGCCTTCTGGTAAATGTAGTAAGCCGTGATTTAATACATCCCCACAGCCCTTTCTGGTGCCCCATGCCCGCTCCGAGTTACTCCTGGTACTCGCCCAGGAGCAGCTCACCCTCACGCTGCCTCTCCTGGACGTCAAATGCACCCACGCCGTGTGGTCTCAGTGGCTTCTCTCACTCAGCGCTCACTTCCGAGGGCCAGCCATGGGGCGCACAGGTCAGCACTGCGGTCCTTCTCATGGCTGGACGATGGTCAGGTGACTGAGGCAAGCTCAACGGAGACCCACGAACCGTCAGGGATGGACACAGGCAAGTGTCCACTTTCTGGGCACCGTGACTCACGCCGCTATGTGCATTCACCTGCCAAGTCCCTGCGCATGTTGGCTTCCGTCTCTGGTGGGAGGGGAGCAGGACCAGGGGGTTGATTCCCAGCACTGGAATTTTGTAGCCATGTGATAATTCATGCTTCACTTTCTAAGAAGCTGTCAAACTGCTTTCCAAAGTGGCTGTACCGTTTTCCGTTCGCACCAGCTCGCATAAAGTTTCCCGGGCTCCACGTCCTCGCTCGATTCTAGAGCCTCGGTCAGAGTGAGGGTCAGGACAGGCCAAGGCTCTGGAAGGTGCTGCCCCACACCGCAGGTCTTGCTGGAACGTGACACGGCCAGCCCCGCAGCGGATGGGGACCAAGGACGGGTTAGGGAGCTGGGCAGCGGGCGGGAGTGGACACACCTCGGTGTGGTGACCCAGCCCTGGGAGCAGCTCGTCGGGAAAACAGGCCTCCCGGACATGAGTACCCAGTATTTGTCAGTGTGTCTGCTGAAATGCTCCAGAGGGCATGTCATTGTCAAGTTTGGGAAATGCTAAACCCGTATTCCTTTCTGGAGAGTCACGTGCACTGTTAAGTGTCAAAGACCCTGGTCTCCCAGGAATGAGAACTAATTAATGTTGACCTGGAATCTCCAGATTTCACTTGATGGGGAAATAGTTTCTCTGTACAATGGAATCGAGTTCCCACGGCATAGGCCCTACTCATGGGATCCGCCCCAGACCCTTTGCAGAACTTGCCTGTGGCTTCCAAAGGCAGGGCTGTTTCCTTTTGTTCTTTTCCAGTCCAAACTTCTTGCCCTGGTTTTTGGTGATTGTTCTGATGGTGCAGTTTTCAGGTTTACCTCTTAAAAGCCTCATTTTAAGGCAAGTAACATGTAATCTCAGTGTCTTATAAGATATCATGAGGTAAACTCTCCTTGGGTCTTGGGCCAATATTTGACAAGGAAAATCTATTCCTTAATGCATATTTTCTTCTCAAATAATGTGCTTTCTCAGAAGAAAACAAACAGGCAAGATGGGGGAGAGGGAAGCAAACAAACAGTAAAGGCAGAGTGTAGGAAAACTTATTGAATTTAAGTAACCCCAGACTCTTTCTCAAGGGCAGCTGTATGGAGCCGTTGGCACGGGAGAAAGCCACAGCCGTTGGCACGTGGAAAAACTACAGCAATCATTGCTGCTTTTGTAATTAGAAGCAGAAAGCATCACACCGTTTATTATGATGGATAGATAGGAAATGTCTAATGCAAAGAGATACAAAGGCTCCTTCCATGTCCTCGGAGCTAAAAAATTTCTTCCATGGAATTCAGCTACTGAAGTAGTTGGCATAGTGAGTGACAACGTGCTGTTTTCCATTTTTATTCTAAGAAAAATAGAATCATTTTACAGTCCTTTGTTACATGATACAGAGTCTAACTCCTGCATACTTCTAGTGTACAGTGACTGCTGGCATGATGATGTGGGCACATCTGGGAGCTTATTTAAATAGCAACTTTTAATTTTTTAATTGCATATTGAGACTGTCATAAAAGAAATACTTTCATTTCCCATCATAATGGATTTGTTTAATGTAAATACAAAACTATAAACGTGCCATCTCCTCTCTCCGCTTCGCCGGTAATGATTTACCCATACGTGGCAGGGAGCATTGCCCGTTTCTTTGGGCGCTCTCTTTGAAGGCTTTTGGGTTTTTCATATTATCCCTACTGTCGTAAGTGATTGCTGAGTACCTGGATGCTCACTCAGAAGTTTTGACTAAGCCACCTGCGTGTGAAAGGAGATGCCAGGAAAAAAGGAATGCTAATGTTCAGGAAAACGCAAGAAACTGCTTCAGGACTCTTGAAATGCACAAAATGCATTTCTAGTGGACTTCGAAAAGAACAACATTGTGGGAACAATTTGGGGGAGAAAGAATGTGTTGAGTGAGTTCAGCAAGAGTGGAAGCGGCTCCGGCATCGTCTCTGGACATGTGGGTGGTGCACAGAGACGGACGGGTGATGCTTCCTTGAGGAAACTGAAGACGAGGGTCTCTGGGCCTCGACCCAAGGCTGCAGACCCAGAGGAAGGGGTTCTGCTGCCTTGGGTCAGGCTGAGCTCCCCAGGCTGGGGAGGGCCTTTCCCCTGGGAGAGACAGTTGGTCTGTGGTTGTTTCACAACCTGTCAGAGACCACTGCCTGGAAGGGAAGTGGACGCTGCAAAGGGAAGTCTGTACGGACTTGGCCAACAGGATAAAAATGAGGAGCTGAGATGGGAGAGGAGCTGGAAGAAAATGTGCCTCACCTGGGACAGGGAATTGCCCTGGGGGGCTCACAAGGATACTTTGAAACACACAGAAGTGCTCATCAGCCCTGAGAGAGCAGAGCCATTGCACAGATGGACAGTCGGACACAGTCCCCCTGCGCCTGGTGTGGGAATGCACAAGGGGAAACAGAGGGCTCCTCACTCACCTGCCTGCCCTGAGCACAGGTGCAGCACGCCCAGCCACAGGAAATGTTATTACCTGAAAATTCACCCCAATCCCATGTGCTCTGTGAGGGTTTTTTTCTATTTGTAGGGGAAACTTTCCCACTTTATACATATTTTTAAGAACGATATGAGACAGAACCAAGTTGTATTTTGCTTTCCATGACTAGTTACCTCATTCAACTTTCAGGCTCCATATGTTTCCCGTGAGGCCAGAATTTTTAAAAATTTATCTCTGCATGCTCTAACCAGCCCCTCAGACATTGTTGGTTCTAAACATATGTCTGCTGATTTTTAATTTTTACACTAAAGCGATTTCCAGTGCTGCCCTCAGGCAATATTTGCAGACTTGGGGCACTTTTTTATCATAAGTGGATAAGAACTTTTAGCTCAGTGAGGTCAGAGTTGAGGGACTCTAAGTCACCGTTGTCTTATTTAATTTTTGCCACGTTTGACTCTGCATTTCTGTGCACGGGAGGCTCGCGTGCATCTAGGCTGTCACAGCTCTCCGTGCAGGGCTTGCAGAAGCAAAGGAGGCGGAGCAATTCATTACTCTACGGCTCCGTCTCAGCCCTGCTCCAATCAAGATGGCGAGTGAGAAGCTTTGGGCTCTGTCTCCTCACAGAAGCTCTGAGCAGCAGGAAATGGCAGAAACATCTTTCTCAAGGCACAGAAAACCAGTTAGAGCCCTGCAGCAATGGGTAGTGCCGAATCAGAAACAGGCTGCGTGAAAGTAATAGGACCTCACCTGCCTCCGCCTGCCTGTCCAGCTCTGCAGAGCCCACCTTGCTCCAGAGTGGATCCCGGATCTCGAATCCGGAGCTAACAGGATAACGAACCTCATTTCCAGGCTGGGAGCATGGCTGTCCCCAGGCTTTTGGGTGGAGGCCCGAGGGAGTCATCATCCCAGAACTTGCCTTGCATGTGAGGTGCTCGGGGAAAGAGCTCGGGGAAAGCAGTCCAGTCGTGGCTGCTTGGGGCAGGGGACTGTGGGCTGTAGGGCACAGGCAGCACCTGGGGCCAGGAGGAAATTGTTTCCTAGGGAGAGGTGGCAACCATATCTGCAAATGGGGAAATCCCTAAGGGCAGATGTGAATGCGAGACAAGATGATTACATAGGAATCGGGGAGATCCTTATGCTTTGGCCTGGAGTTCTTCTCTGAACTCATTGTAAGGATAAACCCTGAGGAGAGCATTCACACAGGTCAGGAAACTAAAAGAACTGCAGTTTTCCTGCACAGGTCTATATGCAATGACCAGAAATGTGTTTCTTTTTATTTCTTTTTTTTTCTCCCTTCCTTCCTTCTTTCCTTGCTTCCTTGCTTCCTCCCTCCCTCCCTCCTTCCCTCCCTCCCTCCCTCCCTTCCTTCCTTCTTTCCTTACTTCCTTCCCTCTTTCCTTCCTTCCTCCCTCCCTTCCTTCCTTCCTTTCTTTGTTTTTTTTAGCTCCTGGCACTCAAGGAAAGTTCTGTCATTATGCTAGCTGGATACAAACTTAAGGAACAAATGCCTCAGCATCTGAATTCCACCAAAACTCATTAAAATATAAAAATGTCCAGATTACAAGCCATGCAAAGAAGCTGGAAGTGATGGCCCAGGCACAGAAGAAAAAGCATTAGAAACCATCAATTATAAGGACCAGATCTGGCACATATTAGACAAAAACTTTAAAAAAATGGTTCTAAATATTTTTGAAGAACTAAAGGGATGGTCAAAGAGCTAAAGGAACTCAGGAAAATGATAGATAAACACAATAAAGATATAACTAGAGAGATGAAAACTATTAAAAGGAACCAAACAGAGCTGAAGGCCACAGTAATAGAAATTAAAATATCCCAGGGGGGTTCAACAGCACAGTGCAGCTGGCAAAGAAAGAATCAGTGAACTTGAAGATAACACAACTGAAATCATCCGGACTGATGAGGAAAAGGAAGAAAGAATAAAGAAAAATGAACAGAGCCTGAGGATTCTGTAGGAAACCATCAAGTGTACCATGTATATACATACACACACCCACACCCACATGCACACACCCATATACACACTATGGAAGCCTTAGGAAGAGAGGAGAGAAAGAGAATATTCAAACAAATAATGGCTGACAACTTCTTAAGTTTAATGAAAGGCATGAATATGAATTTAATGAAAGAACACATTCAAGATGTCGACCCACTCCCAACAGGATATATCCAAACAGATCCACACTGCAGTGTGTTATAATCTGGCTGTCAATGCCAAGGATAAAGAGAGAATGCTGGAAGCTACAGGAGAGGAGTGATGTGTCACATATACGGGCACTTCAGTAGGATTAGGGGCCAATTTCTCACCAGAAGGCATGAAGGCAGTGGATGGCATTCAAAGTGCTGAAAACAAAAAGCTTCCAAACAAAAAGTCTATATCTGGTGTCCTAGTTTGAAACTGTAATGTACCCCAGAAAAACCATTTTCTTTCAATCCTGATCCACTCTTGTGGGGCCGGAACTATTGATTAGATTGCTCCTATGGAAACTGGCCCACTCAATTGTGAGTGTGGCCTTTTGATTAGATGGATTTGTGAAGCCACCCATTCAAAGTGAGTCTGATTAGCTTACTGGATTCCTTTAAAAAGGGAGACATTTTGGAAAAGCACATTTGTTTCAGAGCCAATAGAGATGCAGAGATTTAGAAAGATGGAAACCCCAGGAGACTCCAGGAGCTGAGACTTGAGAGATACTAGGCAGGAGCCAGAGCCCCACTGACATCACCGTGTGCCTTCCCATGAGATGCTAACAAGCCAGAACCCAGAGTTGTGTCCCGGAGAAGCTAAGGGAAAGACCAGAGAGGAAGGCGCTGGAGACAGAAGCTGAAAGCAACGGAACCAGGAGCAAGGACTTCAGAAGCCAAGCCAATACCTTCCCAGGTGTCAGAGAAACCCCAGATGCCATCAGCCTTTCTGGAGTCAAGATCTTTCTCTGGATGCCTTAGTTTGGATGTTTTTATGGACTTAAACTGTAAACTTGTGGCGTACTAAGTCCCCTTTATAAAAGTCAACCCATTTCTGGTATACTGCATTCCAGCAGCATTAGCAAATTACAACATCTGGCAAAATCATCTTTCAAAAATGATGAAGAAATTAAGACATTCCCAGATAAACAAAAGCTGAAGGCGTTTGTCATCACTAGACCAGCCCTACAGGGGATGCTAAAGTGAGCCCTGCAGGTTGAAGGAAAGGACAGTAGACAATAGATTGAAACCACATGAAGAAATAATGATCTCTGGTATGGTTAATGACAGGGATAAATATCAATGCAAGTATTATTGTATTTTTAGTTTTCAACTCCACTTTTTCTTCCTACAGGAACAAAAAGGTAAATGCATAAAATGCAATAAAAATCGGTAGTTTTGGACTCATTTTGTATAAACTCGATTTTGACAAGAACTTCACAAAGGTGGGGGGTGGAGCAGTATGGGACCATAGTTTTGGATGCTGTTGAAGTTAAGTTACTACCAAAGCAAATGAGAGAGCACAGATTTAGGATGTTTAATTTAAACTCATGGTGTTCATAAAGAAAATATCAGAGAAGATGCATGCTCACAGAGGCAGACACCAAGGGTACCAGTTGCCAGGGCAGTGCACCTGGGAGCAGGAGTTAATATGAAATGGATGCAGGTTTCTGTCTGTGGAGCTGGGAATGTGTTAGTAATGGGAGGAGCTGAGGGTTCAGCAACGCAGGGAAGGTCTCTGTCCCCACGAACACTGTGCTTGGGATGGTTGAGATGGCACAGTGCATATGCTGCGCCTGTTCCTACAATAAAAAAGAAAGAAAGCAACTAAAGAGACAATGACAATTAAAGACAACACATGATCCTGGACAGGATCTAACCAGGGATGAGAAAAGGCTCCAAAGGACTTTGTTGGGACATATGCACAAAATGGAACATAGATTGTATGCTTTATATCAATGTTTAATTTCTTGAGGTTGATAACTGTGCTTTGGATGGATGCACAGTGAAAATCCTTTCTTAGGAAATAAACCTGGTGGTACTGAAGATTCAAATAGCACGATATATATAACCTGCACTCAAGTGTTCAGGAAATGGATTAATAGATACACAGATAGATGGATAGATAGATTGATTGACAGGATGATGGATAGAGAGCTAGAACAACATGGCAAATATGGCACAATGTCAAAACTGGTGGATCTGGGTATCTGGGGGTATAAAGGTATGCTGGGGCTTTGTATTATTTCTGTAACTGTCCTATAAGTTTGAAAGTATTTCAAAATGAAATAAGTTAAAAAAAATAGTTCATTCTCTCAGTTTGCCCATTGACAGATGAAAAATGGCCCCCCTTTTGTATACATACAGGGGCCTCTGATACCTTCAGCTGAGCAGGGCAAGTCAGCAGGAGACCCTGATTGGCTGAGGCGTGTCTCTCCCTCCATACAGCACGTGCATGCATGCAGGTATACTGAAATACACACCCACACATGCACACACACACACACATGCACACACAGCCCGCTGTTTCCTGTGGCTGAGGCATGTCTCTCCCTCCATACAGCACACACACACATGCACTCACACATATACTGAAATGCACACCCACACATGCACACGCACACGCACACACACACAGGCACACACAGCCCACTGTTTCCCTGTGGCTGAGGCATGTCTCTCCCTCCATACAGCACACACACACGCACTCACACATATACTGAAATGCACACCCACACATGCACACACACATACACACATGCACACACAGCCTGCTATTCCTCTGTGGCTGAGGCGTGTCTCTCCCTCCATACAGCATGATCATATATGCGGAAATGCATGCCGACACATGCACACACACGTACACACACACACACGCACACAGCCTGCTCTTCCTTTGTCAAGACTAAATCACTTACCCCATGAGCATCTTGAATCTACCAAAATCAATATCGGGTGGATTTATGCCTGTAAACCAGGCCCACAGACTCTTCTCCATCCCGTCGGGACCCTGGGTAACAAACACAGATTAAATTGCTATTTTGAAACCCAAACGCCATCTTGCTAAATACAGGCTTTTCAAGAACACACACACACACACACGCAACAGCAACCCAACCCCAGCCCTTGCTTCCCTCCACCAGTCCGGCGAGTGTGCCCACACGCGTGTACAGAAGTGCACTGCCATCTGGCTAATGGATTTATCAAATACCTTATTTCATGCTCTCTGCTTTTGATTTATGAATTTTGATCCTAGAGACAAGGACCCTGTGAGTATTGATTGTGGAAAATGTCAGACCAACAGAAGTTAATTTCACTTGCATGTGTGAAGCTGCCACGTCCCTGGCAGCGCTGTGTGCGCGGAGCAGCCATCAGAGCGAAGTGACACGGCACTGTCACCTGGGGGCCACCCCCCCCCCCGCAGACCCGCTCACTGGGGCCTGGATGGAAGTGACACACAAGCATGCATCTGGAAGCAGGCGCGTAGCGAGGCGGCACGTGGGCAGGGACGGAAAAACCCAACGGGCCGGCAGACGCGCGGTGGGCGGGGCAGCGGGGGCCGGCCGGGTGACGCGCGGTGGGCGGGGCAGCGGGGGCCGGCCGGGTGACTGCCCTTTCGGGGCTCGTTGTTGTGATGGCCATATGTGTGACAGGATAATGGGATGTCATCCTGCCAGCTCCTTCCCTGGTTAGGGACAGTTTATTTATTGATTGACTTTCTCTGTAAATTATCAATCTTTTTTATACTCCAGTCAGAGTCATTATTTATGCAATAATATACTAATGCGGTGTCATGTAGCAGTGGCATCTTCAGTCTCAGCCTCTTGTGTCTTGGAGGTTGGAGAGTTAGAAGCGAAATGGCTCTCTAAGCTGTAAGCTTAAGACTGTCCCCATGGGCTGAGCTACAAGATGCCCAGGGCAGGGCTGTAAGTTACAGTATGCTCACCACCGCACCTGGACAGGGGGCGGCATCACAGCATGCTTACCGCTGCACCTGGACATAGGGGCTGATGGCCAGCTTAATGCAATCCTTGTGGACACATTCTTAAATTGAAAATACAAAAGTATTGTTCTCTGCTGCAATTATGGCAATTATTTAAATCTTAATTGCACTATAAACTTTTAGTCAATAGCTTGTTTCTTCTTGGCAAAAGGCATCTCAATGTAAAGGTCCAATGTCAGAGTTATGTGTTTGGTGTCACCGGCACACTATATGATAACTTCCTTGATCATAGCCACAGTGACTTCTAGTGATTCTGCAGCTCTGTGTAAGAATCAGCTTTGTACTACGAACCAGGAAGATATTAAATAAAAGTGTTTAACAAATGTACATGCTCCTTGCTGTGGTAATAAAATAATAAACTGAAGTCCTTACTTTGTCTTCAGAAGCACCAGGATAAGTAGCTCGAGAACCAAAGCTGCAAGCAATTAAATCAGGTGTCCTCCATTAATTCCGAATCCGAAGTTGACATTTTCCTTGGTCCTTTGTCTTCAATGTCTTGATACGTCTGAACGTGAGACATACAGTGGGTGGATGCCTTCTTGTGTCGTGGGCATCTGTTTCATCGCTGTCCTGTGGTGCGGCATTGGCAGCAGCTTTGGAGGAGGGTTCGGCCGCGTGACCAGGTGGGCTGCGCCTCCTGGCATGGCACCAAGGAACATGAATGCCATCCCGCCACCCCGAGCAGGTCACAATCCTCCAGGCTTCCGTCCAGCCCTTCTGCATTGTCAGGCAGGGCTCGCGTAGAGGTGAACATAAAGGGCTCTTTGGTGTGGGCTGAAAGTGGGTCGCATCCTCACTGTTGCTTAGAAACAGATGGATGCTGGACCTCTCAGAGGTGTCACGCTAGACAACTCACTCTATTTGGGGTTTGGGCTTTTCCTTGGGCTTGACCTCTGCTATTTTCACAGTCGTAAATTGTTCAAGGAAAGGGCTCAGAGAGTAATGCAAACAATAATCCTGTAGTTTAGATAACTGGCACTGACCAGTGTAAGAACCACGTACAAAAATGTGAAAACATTCCTCTGCCTGTGTATGTACTGAATAAAATAAGCTGCACATATTTACAGTGTACAGAGTGATAATTTTGATATGTGCATGCCTCTGCAAACCATCACTTCCAGCCACCAGGAGCATCTCCTCTTCCCCCAGATGTGCTCAGCATCGTCAGAAATGCCCCTTTCTGTCCCTCCCTTCTGCCTTCCCAAACCCAAGAAACCATTGTTTCCCTCCTGCCATTACAGATTCGTTTGCATTTCTAGACTTTTAAATTATTGGAATTATATATTATATGCTCTTGTTTTTTGGCCTATCTTCTCTCACACAAGATAATTATTTTGAGATCCATCCATGCTGCTGCACACATCAATAGTTAATCCTTTCCTTTGTCAGCTACTATTTGAGTGAATGGATATACCACAATTTATTTAGTCACGCATCTGCGGATGGGCATTCAGGCTATTTCTAATTTTTTTGCTATTGCAAATAAATCTTCCATGCACATTCAAGTCTTTGTATGAACATAAGCTATTTCTTTCTTTGGGTAAACACGTAGGAACGAGGTAGGTGTATATTTAATTTTTAAAGAAACTACTAAACTGTTTACAAAGTGGTTGAAGTATTTTATATTCCTGCTTACAATGTGTAGGTTGCTACACAGCTGCTATGAGATCAGATCTAAATACAATTCATGATGGTTTATTATCTTAAACCTTGACACCTTGCTAAATTTATTTATTGTCTCTAATATCTTTATTGTAGATTATATTCTATATTGAAGGTCATGTTGACTGAACACAGAGAGTTTTACTGCTTCCTTTCTAATCTGCATGACTTTCACTTTTTTTGTTGCATTATTGGCTAGGATCCCCACTACAAATTTGAATACAAATAATGAGAGAGGACATCCTTTTCTCGTGACTAATCTAAGATGTTAACATCTTTGATCATTAAGTAGGACGTTAACTGATATTTTTTTCATAGATGTCCAGTATCAGGACAAGGAAGTTCCCTTCTGTTATTAGTCAGTTGAGATTCTTTACCAGAAATGGATGTTGGGTTTTCAAATGAATTTTCCACATCTATGGATATAGTAATATAGTTCCTTCCTATAGATTGTTAGTTGATTTTCATGTTTTCCTAGAATAAAATCCCACTTGGTCCTGATATGCTATCCTTTTTATATTTTTGGGTTGGGTTTGGTTTGCTAAAACATTGTTCAGAAAGTTTGCACATATGTTTGTGAGGGATATTGGTCTATAGTTTTCTTATAATATCTTTTTCTAGTTTGCTATCAGTTAAAACTGGCTTTACAGACTAAGTAGGGGAATTTTCTCTTTTCTTCAATTTTCTAGAAGAGTTTGCTTTGAAGTTCTATTAATTTTTTCTTAATTCTTTCCTTTCAAATACACTAGCAAAGCCATCTGAGTCTGGATTTGTCTTTGTGGGAAGGTTTTTAACAATAAAGTTAATTTCTTTAATATTTAGGGCTATTTGGTTTCCTGATCCTTACATGAGTTTTGCTAGGGAAAAAAAAATGCTGTTTCATCTGGTCTGTCAAATTTCTTGGCATAATGTCTTGCATGATATTCCCTTTTAATTCTTTTTATATCTGCAGATCTTTAGTAACGTTACCACACTGGTTTCTGTTATTGTTAAATTGTCTTTTTTCAATTTCTCCCCCATCATTCTGGTTAAAGTTTTATCAATTTTATTGATCTTCTCAAAAAAGAAACAGCTTTTGGTTTCACTGATTTTCTAAATTATTTCTATATTTTCTATTTCATTGATGTCTGCTCTAATCTTTAGATCATGTTTTCCCCTTACCTTGAGTTTCATTTTCTCTGTTTATCTCCTTTTTAAAGTAGAAATTGTGGTCACTGAATTGAGACCATTCTTTCTCTCTAGGCATTGTAAATCATTTTCCATTATTTTATTTTTAAAGATTAAAAAAATGTGTTCCTTTACATTTCAAGTGTTTTGTCGGCGGAATAAAGTTGTGATCTGCTTTTTCTCCAAACTGACAAAATTGTCTTTTAATTACTATTTTTAGACTAATGATGTTTAATATGATTTTGATATTCCTGGGGTTAAGCCTGTCATGTTGATGTTTTCTCTACCTGTCTGGTCTGTGGCTGTTACCCTTTTGTTTCTTTTACCATCTTCTTTGTATCAAATTGGTATGTTTTGTCATTTAATTTTATTTTGCTGGCTTATTCCCCGTAGCCATTCGTTTTATTATCTGGGTAGTGGTTTTAGGGTTTATTGTATATGTGGAAGGCAGAATAATGGCCTAAATTTGGGAGATTCTGCTGGATTATCTAGAAAGGTCCAATGCATTCCCGAGAGTTCATATGAGTGGGTGTGTGTGCTCAACTCTCTGGGGTCTGTCTGAGCATCTCCGCGTAATCTCTCTCTGCAGCGCTCTCTTGCCCAGAACACTGTCCTGAGGGCGGTAGCAACTTTTACCCCCGGACCCAGCAGAAGGACCAGTGTCAGGCTGATGCCATGTGAGAAAGACTCTTCAGGACAGTTCTGGGTTTGAGTATGGAAGCGACCCGGCCGAGGAGCGCGGGTGGCCTGGAGAAGCTAGAAAAGGTGAGAAAGTGACTCCCCCTTTAGAACTTGCGAAACTGAATGCAGCACTGGCTACTCGGTGGCTGCAGCTCCTGCAAGCCATTGTGAACTTTGGACCTCCAGGCTGTGCGAGAATAGATTCCTGTTGTTTTAAGCTGCTGAGCTCGTGGCCATTTGTTACAGCACCAATTAGTAAACTAATACAGTACTCGTCTGCCACTTACCAGCCTACCCTCCGGCATCATTCATTATTCCGTCTAAGAACTTCATTATGACTGCATACTTGCATTTCTCTCCCTCTGGCCTGTGGACTGTCATCGCCATTTATTTTACTTTACATATAGTATAAACTTATATGTATGGTTTTGGTAGCATAAACCATATATTACGGTATCATTATTTCTCTTTCAGTAGCCAAAACTCTTTTAAAGAGATTTAAATAAGAATAAAAATATCTCCTACATTTACCCATGTCGTTACCATTCTTCCTTCTTTCCTTCCTTCGCGCAGATATGGATTTCCATCTCATCATTTTTTTTTGCCTTAAAAGGTCATGTTAACGTTTCCTGAGATGCAGTTCTCCTCATGATAATATCTCACAAATTTATGTTTGAAAAAGTTCATTTTGCCTTCAGTTTTGCAAAAAATATGTTTTTCCTGGATATTAAATTCTAGATGACAGGATTTTTTTTTCCCAGAAGTTAAAAAATGCTGCTCACTCACATCATTTCTGACAAGAAATCTTCTGTCATACTTGTCACTGCTCCTCTGTACATAATACAATTTCCTCTTTATCTATACTATAATAATCGATTATAATTGTATATATTTATATAAGATTATGTTGTGCCTTGGTGCAGCTTTCTTCTTTGTTTTGGCATGATTTTATTGAGCTTCTTGGACTTGTAACTATAGTGTTATCATAAAATATGGCAAAATTTTGCCCATTATTTCTTCAAATATTTTTCTTTCCCACTAATTTCTCCTCTCTTATGGTAATTTCAATTATATGTATATAGGCTGCCTGATGTTGTCCTACATCTCAGTTCTGTTCTGTTTATTATTTTCCTTTAAGTTTCATTTTGGATGGCTTCCATTGCAAGGTCTTTAGTACACTTATCTGATTTTCTGCAATATTTGATCTGCCTTGAATCCCGTTCAGTATATTTTTTCCCGTCAGATATTGTGGTCCTCGACTTTTGAAGTGGTGTTTGGCTCTTCTTAGCCATTCCATATCTCTACTAACTTTCCAATATTTGAAATATTCCTGCAATAACTGTTTGAATGTCTTTATCTGCTTAGTCTAACCTATGTGCCAGTCATTGTTTGGTTTCCATCGATACATTTTCACCCTTATAGGTTATATTTTCCTACTCTTTTGCCATGCCTGATGATTTTTTATTAGATCCCAGACATTGTGAATTTTACCTTGTTGGGTGCTGTATTTGAATTTTTTTTTCTAATACATATCCTTCACTTTTTTAAATTGGAAACAGCTAAGTTATTTGAAAGCACTTTGATGCTTAGAGTCTTGCTTCAAATATCCATCAAATTAGACCAAAGCAAGTGCTAACTCTGGGGCTTGCTGTCCCTCAGTCTTGAAGCAAGACCTTTCTGAGTCCCTCCCTGATTCCCCAGAGGGATGAGGCTTTCTAGCCTGGTGTTGGCACCGGGCTCTCTGCCTGTCCCTCTGTGATGGGCGGACACTCTCTCCTCTGTTGCTGTTCGATGTCCAGGTGTTTTCTCAGATATGTGTGTAGCCCTTGAGATCTCTGAAGAGCACACACTCACTCTCGGTGCCGCTCTGTCTTGTCCAGGACTCTGTCCTGTGAGCTCTTCATCTTGGGCTCCCACACTCTCAGCCCCACCTCCTTGGTCCGGGCAGGCTGACAGCTTCACTTCGGTTGCTCATTCTTTGGCATCACCTGAGACTCTCACAGGCTGCAGAAAGCATATGATGCAGTCCATGGGTCTCCTTTCTCTCAGAGTCCAATCTTCTTTGCCGCCTGATGACCAGTATCTTGGAAATGATTGTTTCAAATATTTTATATTGTTTGTGGTTTCATGTAGGAGGTTAAATCCAGACTCTGCTCGCCCATGCCTGAAGCAGCGTTGCCTCTCTGTGTGATCAGTCAGTAATTTTATCATGTCTACCCAGATTCCTCACTACTTCTGGGGACAAATTTGCCTACACAGGGAAGGATGGGACTAGGAAACAGAGAAAAAAACGATTTAATTAAAATATTAGGAAGAACTTGTGCAGATCAGCAGGGATTTCTGCCAATGACCATTTATTTCATAGGGAAATAGAAAGTTTATATATTTACATATCCTATGCTAAAGTAAGAAAGGATAAACTAATCCAAACTCTGACAAAATATGTATTAGGCTTAATAAGAGCTCCATATAAATTACATTTATTTCTCAAATTATTTGACATGTTCTTATCTTCTCTAGAACTAGTACAATGAAATGATCAGACTGATGACGCCAATCTCAGTTTGGGAGAAAACCATAATTAAAGAAAAAGCTACTAGGTTAGACAAGCATCTGCATACACTATAGTGGAAGGGGATGTTCGAGTCCCCGCTTGGTTCTGAAGCAGCTGTCTGAGTTTGGACAGGTTCCCAGGAAAGGCTGGTCTCAGTCTCAGCCCCAGGACTGGATCAGGTTTTCTCTGCATAAATTATGGTGGTCATATCTCGTCAGTGGTGGTAGATTGAAGTGTGAATTTGTGACTCTACTCTAGCCATTGGGTCATTGAAAGAAGTTTGTGGTGAGGGTTCTGTGAGATATTTTCCATTTTTGATGAAAGTGGCAAATGAGAAGCAATCAGTTC
This sequence comes from Tamandua tetradactyla, assembly GCF_023851605.1. Lineage (NCBI taxonomy): Eukaryota > Metazoa > Chordata > Mammalia > Pilosa > Myrmecophagidae > Tamandua > Tamandua tetradactyla. Next base: position 4,522,073 of record NC_135344.1, on the reverse strand, counting down.
TTTGCCTCTGGGAGATTTTGTGGAGATAAAGTGTCTGGACCCCATGGGGACACAGGTGAGTCCAGGAGGCTTGGAGTAAGAAGATCAAAAGTTGGAAAGAATTTTGGTATCAGAAGATACAAACAGTTATGGTGATAAAATACATACAACATAAAAATTCCCATTTTCACCACTTTCAAGGGTACAATTCAGAGGTGTTAATTATGTTCACAATGTTGCGTTGCCCTCACCTCTATCCATCATCAAACATTCAATCACCTCAAGCAAAAACTCTTTACTCTTAAAGTATTAACTCCCCATTCTCTTCCTGCACCAGCTCCCCTGTGCCTCTAGTAACATGTAGCCTACTTTCTGTGTCTATGAATTTGCACATTCGGGTTATTTCATACAAATGGAATCATATGATATCTGTCCATTTGTGCCTGACTTATTTCACTCAAGTTTCATCCATGTTGTAGCATCAACTGAACTCCACTCCTTTTTACAGAGTAATATTCCACTGGCACGGAGAGACCACATTTTGTTTATCTAATGATAGATAAACATTGCTTGGGTTGCTTCCACCTTTTGGTTATTATAATAGTGCTATGAAAAGTGATACACAAATATCTGTTCAAGTCTCTGTTTTCAATTCTTTTGCATATATACCTAGAAGTCGTATTGCCAGGTCATATGGTAATTCTTAACTGGAAGATGTTTTTAAGCCACAGTATAAATCAACATTTAAATCAACCTTTCCAGACATCTTGTTACATGAGATCATAAATCATTTATCATGTAAGCCAGTTGAATCATTTTCAATTGGTTTCTCTATAACGTACCAGTCAGGATGCCACGTGCTGAGTTAATGATAAATGAATGAGGATTCGAGTTATGTGTATGTGTCTCTCCACTCTGTCTTAAGACTAGTGGTTTTCATATTAAAGGCAGAAAGTTAAGGACTGTGTGTCCCAGTAGCTAAGTAGTTCGTGGCCATGGAATGTCAGGTAACCCACTTCAATGCCTTGGCCTCAGTTTCCTCGCATTGACTCATTACACAGGGGTCCCGTAACGAATCACTCAAAGTCACAAACCATTTAGGAAATGTGAAGGACAGTATAAATTCTAAATAATGGCCTGATCAATTCCATCTTGTTGGACATCATTACAAGTGTTGTTAAGTGTATATGGGAATAAGACCCGTTTGTGTGTTATTTGTTTTACTATGCATCAATTTTCAAAGGGCTTTTTCAGTGTCTTTGATTTTTCAAATGTGACTGTTGATCTGAACTTTATTAGCTATCCTCTTTAAGACATGAAGCTGAGGAAGGTAAAGGAAATTCAAGTAATTCTGTCATAAATTTAGGTTATATGTATCTCTTGTTTAATGAGTCAATACTTTATATTTGATATATATCCACACCACCAGTGAAGTTGCATGAAGGACTTTGAGGAAGAGGCTTGTGTTAAGGAGGGATATGAAAGGAATACTTTCTGGATATGGAATGACTTTAAGCAGGTCAAACAATCTTACTTGGTCACATCTTAGTTAAAAAGTTCCCCCAAAGTTCTGAGCTCCAGGAATTCTCTTTTATTTGCCCAAGTGATAAATCCCCTTGTTTAAAAGGGTAGCAGCCCCAGAGCTGCACACATAGCCATGACATCTAACAGCTGGAGCGGGTGTCAGTGGACATTGTCCATCCTTCTCTCCCCTGGTTTCTGTAGGGGATTCCTGTGGTCCTGGGAAGCTTCTCCATCATCTGTCCAAAGTTGTCACCTATTCTAATCTATCCCACTTGCCAACGGTCTGACTTTCTTAAAGCCTAAACCTCAGGGAGCCTCAGAAGGTGTGCTTGACACAGTGGGACAACTGGTCTCTCCTGCTGATCACGAGTGATGCATCTGGCACATCTTGTGATTGCAAAGGGAAGGGCTTGAAAGTGGAGATGCCACCTTGGAAAGAGGTGGGAGCTGGAAGGAAGCAAGGTCCTGCCATCATGGCCCCAGGTGAAGCCTGGTTTTCAACCTGCCCCTCTTCTGGACATTTCAGCCACAAAGGTCAACAGAGCCAGTGCCTTTGTTTCTTTTATGGAAATGTTGATTATTTATTGTTTTGAGTGATACAGAAAAATACAGATCAAAATCTCATAAGCAGAACAATTGTCATGTTCTAAGAATGCCTAATCATATCAATCACTCAAAGTAGATAGAAAAAAAGCAGAAAATATTACGATGATTCACTATGTTTTGTAAATCAATCTAGACCACAGCTACGTGAAATGCATCACGAAGTCAAATTCCAAACTCGCGTGGCCCCTCGTCCGCCTCCTCTCCAGATTCTCCGCTTGCCTCCGTGCCGGCCTCTCACTCCCAGTTTTGGCGCAGAGCGTGCCCTATCTCCAGGGAAGTTCCCCTTGTGGCTTCGGGGCTCGTCTTCCGGGCTCCTTCCAAAAGCAAATTTACTCGAGCTGGGGTCGTTTGGAGTAAGCATCACGCTTGGCGCATATCAGGTCCTCCGTAATTGAGTGTCGGCTGGATGAATGAGTGAATGCACGAATGCGTGAGTGAACCTTTGGAAGGGCACAAAAAAGAATAAAGAGTAACAGCCTTTTAGATCTGCTGTCATCAGCGCCATAATTTCAGAACCATTGAGGATTCATTTTGCTATTTGATTGTAAAGACTTTTAAGCTGAGTTGAAGTTGGCAAATCTCAGGGGTCTGGCTGAAAGGTGATGTACTGTGGGCTGTGGGTTGCCCAGATTTACAGCAGATGCTGTAAAAGATGCCAGGTCAGGAGTGACTTCCTAGGTTATGATGCAGGTGCTGAGGCTTGTGAGAGTGACTGAAGGACCCTCAAATCTCTTGTGTCCGAGGCAGACAGCCTGCAGCCTCCTTGCTCTGCTGTCCCTGTGGCCGGGCCTCAGCAGCTGCTCCTGCTTGTCAGCACCTCTGCCTTAACGGGTGGTCAGCACTGTGGACCTCACCCCACACACTGTTCCAGTGAGGCTTTTCCAACTAGCAACGCAAACTGTGTGCCTGCCTGCTCCCCCCCAACCCTCCCTGCTCCCCTCCACCCTGCCTGCTTCCCACCCTGTGCTCCCTTCACCCTGCTTGCTCCCCACACCCTGCCTGCTCCCCACACCCTGCCTGCTCCCCCCACCCTGCCTGCTCCCCCCACCCTGCCTGCTCCCCTCCACCCTGCCTGCTGCCCCTCACCCTGCCTGCTCCCCCCACCCTGCCTGCTCCCCCCACCCTGCCTGCTCCCCTCCACCCTGCCTGCTTCCCCCACCCTGTTCTCCCCCCCATTCTGCCTGCACCCCCCTCCATCCTGCCTGCTTGTCCCTCGACTATGGCACCCAGGACCCTATTTAACAGTGCATTGTCCTGACAAGCTGAGCGTGAAGCAGGCACGCGATAAATAACTGTAAAATGAAAGGAAGAACGAATGAATGAACACATACCCAAATATTAATACGGCTCTATTAGGACGCAGGTGCATTTCGGGGCAATGGCATCTGGGTTTCAGATGAAACTAACCCAAATGAAACTTTCACAAATGAATGCAAGAGGTTCTGTTTGAGTTGCATGTAGTGACCTGTGCATGGACTGGCCCCTCCTTTCCCCAGGTATACTTCACTGCTGCCAGTGCATCGTCCTTTTTAGTCGGGTCTTCATATTTCTTCATGTACCGAAAAGCGAGTAATAAAAACAAGCTAGTCCTTAACTTTTAGTGACTTTATATTTATCGATTTGATGAATGTTTTCCAGATGGAGAAATTGGAGACCTAAAGATGCAATTCTTCAGTGTTTTAAATGACAAAGAAATAAACAAATAATGGGAAAAAGTCCACTATGTTTGGATGTGTGGATGAGTGTGAGAGAGGTTGTGAGTGTGTGTGTGCAAGGGTAACTCACATTTTCTTCTGAATCACAGCACATACATATATTATGCAAGCACATATAATATCTATCATTATGTATTGTTTCTTTGCAGTTAATCTATTGGCAGGAGTGTCATAGGCCTGGAAACAGTAAGGGAGATAAGAAATAAACCAAAATGTCCTTATTATTGGAGTGGAACGTTGGCTGTTCGAGCGGGGCACCTCTGCACGTCCCAGCCACGCGAGGGGCACTGGCATTACGTCACCAGTTCTGCCTGGTCAGAGAGTGAGAAAGCCCTCTTTCCGTGCCTGTGCTAACAGTCTCCTGATGGCCACAGAAGTTGCTGACTACGGAAGTGTTCGTAGACTGAGAGCCAGCCAGCGACAGCCTGTGGCACCCCAGCTTTGGGAGGCTGTGGGAACAGCCGAAGCACCCACTCACCTGCCGTTGGGACCGCTTTCACCCTGTAGTGACAGGCTTGGGTAGTTCCAACAGAGGTCTCAGGGGCAAAAAGCCTGAAATATATACTCCCAGGCCCTTTAGAGAAGAAGCTTGCCGACCTTGCAAAGAATAATGTTAGCGCGCCATCAGGTGAGAGCAGAGGACGTGGTGGCGGCCTCTCGGACACCCCGGGAAGTGGTTTGCAAACCCTAGATATGTTCCAGTTGCAGGACTCAGTGCTTCAAGGTATCATCTCAATTTTCCTTAACACAATCCCAGGCCACAGGCACGTGAGATGACCATTCCCGTCTCCAAAGAGTGGGGCGGGTGGAAGCGGGCAGGGGAGCCGCCGCAGGTCCCGCTCCTATGAGGCGGTGTGGACTGGGCGGGGGTCCATCCGTCAGGCACCCCCTTTACAGACAGATGCGCACGGCACACTGAGTGGAGGACCGGGGGGCCTTGGTGCTCCAGAAAGGTGGGTCGCTGGCAGGAGCTCCTCTCCCAGCCCATCGGACAGGGCCGTGGCCCATTTGAACCGGAGGCCTTTCCTCGGGCCAGGAAATGGGGAAAATCACTCGGGTGCAGGATGCTGAATAAAAGCATGGTTTTATGGGTGGGTCACGGTGGCTCAGGAGGCAGAGTCCTTGCCTGCCATGCCAGGACCCGGTTCTGATTCCCAGTGCCTGCAAAAAAAGAGCATGGACTTATTTAGTCTGTATTTTATGGCACTCGATTGACTGGAAGGAGCTGCCCTGCTCTTGTCAGAGCGACCCTTCACCTGCATTGTTGCCTTCACTTCAGTCTGCTTTGAGAAGCCTCTCTGGATGGAGGCAGCTGAGCAGTGGCCACTCCCAGCCCAGGCCCCCAGAGGCTACCCTGCCCTGACTTCATGTCCTGGGCCCACCTAGTGCCTGCTAGTTAGGTTAAAAAATAAAAACGAACTTTGTATTCCTTATTTGGGAAGCAAAGGCAAGAACTCCTTCACAGGCTAACTTAGGGTGACATAATTATCACCGATCCGGATCATTCCTCAACAACGTGTGATGGAGGGAAAGACCCTTGGCTGTATTAAGGAAATAAGTACTGGCTAGGATTAACCGTATTTTTAAAATTCTGGAGTTAGCAACCTCCATACAAAAGCCCCCAGAGAATGTTTTCCAGATGGAGAGACTGGAGACCTGAAGATGCAACTCTTTCGTGTTGTAAATGATAAAGAAATAAAAAATCCACGATGTTTGGATGTGTGGATGAGTGTGAGAGAGGATGTAAGTGTGTGTGCAAGGTTAGCTCACATTTTCTTCTGAATCACAAGCTTGCAGCTTAGATTGTGTGTGCATATGTGGTGTGTGCGCATACACTTTAGATGCTGCTACTGAGATTGTGAGAGTGTGTGTGGGTGTGCACAGAGCTGTATGCTCATACGCTGTAGATGCTGCTGCTTAGATTGTGAGAGTGTGTGTGTGTGTGCACAGGGGTGTATCCTCATGCACATCCTGCACCTGCTGCTCAGACTGTGAGTGTGTGGATGTGCACAGGGGTGTATACTCACACCCTCATGGGCTTGCTGCTTATATTGTACATGGGAATGCATGCTCACACATCCATGGACTTGCTGCTTGCAATGTGAGTGTGTACTGGTGTGCACATGGATGTATTCTCATGCACACCATGACCTTGCTGCTTAGACAGTGAGTGCGTCAGTGTGCACAGGGTGTAGGCTTACACACTCATAGGTTTGCTGCTTAGACTGAGTATGTATGGGTGTGCACAGAGTTGAATGCTCGTGCACACCATGGGCTTGCTGATTAGGATGTGTGTATAGGTGTGCACAAGGTGTATTCTAACACACTCATGGGCTTGCTACTTAGACTGTGAGTGTGGTGTGCATAGGGGTGTGTGCTTACACACTCCTGGTTTGGGTTGTGAGTGCGTGAGCAGGTGTGTGGCACGCATGTGTGAGGGGCCCCCGCTTCTCCTTTACTCACGCTGGCCACCCCCAGAAGGCCTTCCACTTGGCGTTTGCTGTGCACAGCTCCGGAGGAGGAGGGAGCGTCTGCTCGGCCCGCCTTGGTGCTCGGCTCCAGCAGCTTGTGAGCTGGGCTCGGTTAACAAGCCCCGCAGCTGGCGGGTCTGTGCAGACATAATTGCACATGAGTGGCAGGGGGAGTGGGGACAAGGAAGAAATAAAATAGGAGCAAAGGGGGAAAGTGGCGCTGTAAACAAGCAGCATATTTTTTTCCCTCCACAGAGCAAGCCTTTGGCTGGAGGCGGTATCTGTGTGCAGCTCGACTCCTAATCTCTACGGCAAACAGCTTCCAGATGCTTCCACCCCAACCCTCTCCTGGAATTCCTGCCCTCACAGATGCCTTTCCATGAGGGGGGTCTGTCTAAAAGGAAAATGGGGTGTATTTTACTAATCACTCATTTCTAATCTTCCTGATGGGGACGTTTATTAATAAACTCGTTTCATCTGTCTCTTTGATTAGGAAGAATTTCATCCTTTAGTCCGTGAAAGAGGACAAAAGACGGCCAGGGGCTGGGCTTGCTCGCTGTGTGTGTGTGTGCGGCTGTTTGTGTCTCGTGCACACTCGCTTTTTTGGCATGTGCTGGAGTGGAAGGAAACATGAAACATAAAATATGCCAACAGGAGGACACAGGGGGTTCTTGTCGAACCTGAGCGCTGAGCTTCAGTGGGGAGCCTGGGGTGGCGTGGCCCCGGACCTGGCAGGACGGACGCTCTGACCCACCAGGAGGGCCGGACGCCCTGACCCCCGGCCGGTAGGACGGATGCACTGCTCCCTGCCGGGTGAGACAGACGCCCTGCTCCCCCCAGGTGGGACCGATGCCTTGACGCTCCGCCTACCTGCCTGCAGCTGCTCCACCCCGAGCCAGGTGCTCCTGTGGGCGGGGCCAGGGCCTGGATCCCCCCCTTCCCCACGGGTCCCGCCCACACTGCGCCTGCGCAGGTTGTGGCTTAGGCGTTGAGGGCTGCAGAAGCCTCGTCCAGCATGTCGCGTTCAGCTGCGTCAGGGGGCAGCAGGGCTGTTTTCTTTCTTCCTCTTCCAGGTTCTGCTCATTTCAACGTGCTAACTGCGCAGTTTGAAATTGCAGTTTTAAAACTGGAAGCGGCAAAACAGAGGCTCTTATGAACTCCGTTAAACATTTGTGATCTGATTCTTCCTGGCCAGGTAACATCTTTTGCCATCCTGCCCTGTTGCTTTCCTAACCCTGGGAGGGGCCTCCCTCACCTTTTCCTCTCCCTGATCGCCTGTGTGCAAGCCCTCCAGAGACTCGGCACGAGCTGGGTGTGTGTGTGCGTGTGTGTGTGCGTGTGTGTGGAGAGACAGAGAGACCAGAGCATGCAGACACAAGCTGGAGGATGCCAGGGCCCCAGGTGCTGGAAGAGCAGGCAGGAGTCCCGGGGTCTCCGAGGGAACCTGGCCCTGCCTGCACCTTAACTTCGGACATCTGGTCTCCAGAACTGTGCCAGGAGGCCATAAACTTCTGTTGTTTAAAACCACCCAGTTTGTGGTTCTTTGTCGTGGAAACTCTAGGAAATTAAATTATCACAAGTGTGAAAGGTTTACTTTTTTTTTTCATGGGAAGGTACTAGAATGAACCCAGGTCTCGGGCATTGCAGGTGAGAACTCTGCCTGCTGAGCACTGTGGCCTGCCCCACTTTTTTCTTTTAAGTGGAGTTTAATTTTTTTTAATGTTTTTTAAATTGTGAAATATGTATACAAAAAAGTAATAAATTTCCAAGTACATTTTAAGAAGTAGTTATAAGACAGATTTTACAGTTTGGTGTGGGGTAGGTTCACTTTTTTAACGTTTCTTTTTGCATGGACAGGCACCGGGAGTGGAACCCGGGTCTCTGTCACCGCAGGCAAGAACTCTGCCTGCTGAGCCGCCCACCGCAGCGCCCGGAGTAGGTCCACTTTTAAGACAGTTTTCAACCACCAAGCTATGTTTCTTCACACGCAAACATGCTCCCAGTCCCACCACCGGGGGGGGGGGGGGGGACTGGCCCAGTGTAGAGAGTGAAGGGCGTGTGCACATTTAGCCAGTGGCTGAGTCCGGCAGGAGGACACGGCCAGATGCCCAGGTTGAGTGAGGACTTGAGAACTCTCTTCCCCCTTCGCCCAGACAGCGGCGTGGCTGTGTCCAGGCCTTTGGCCTGGGGCAGCGCTGACATCCCAAATGGACGTTGCGCAAGGACTTTGGAAGGAGCAGGTGCCCTAGAGGAAGCAGAAGTGAGATGGTGCTGGTGGGAAATGAGCAGAGAGGAAGGCGGAAATGATGGCCTACAGGAAACTCTCAGGAGCAAGGAGTGGGGTGGGCTGTGCCTGGCCCTCAGGGCGCAGGGGTGCATGGAGCTATGGAGAGGGGGGCTGGGGAGCCAACAGGAGTCCATTCCGGGGAGGGCGTACAAGGGTGGCTGAGGCCATTTGGGCCAATCCCAGAAGACTGAGGAGCCTGGCTCAAAGGGGCAACCATAGAGGCTGTGAAATTTCTGGAATTCCTTCAGTGGACATTGGCACCCAGGCAGAGCCCTGCGAGGGAGAGCCTCCACTGAGCTGGCAGAACTAACGGGCTGATGCCTCCCCTTCCCTGTGCCGACCTGCCACTGCCTTCACCTCTCGAACTGTCACTTCTTATTCCCCATGAAAAAGTTATAGATATAGGAGGAACAAAGCAAACGAGGCAAAATAAGCTAAAAAATTACTCAATAAAAGCTCAGTGATAAAGCAGTAAAAACAAGCAGCAGCGGTGAAAACAAAATGCCCAGCTGGCCAAAACCATCTCAGAAGGCCAGGCAGGGTCCTCCAGCGAGATTAGAAGCAAATAAGGCAATAAAACATGTCCTCGGTGTGGAGTCCGAGGGCCCGTCTGGGGCAGAGTTGGCGGGAGGGTCGGGTGAAGGTCCCGGGGGTGAAGTTCCCGGGGGTGGGCTTCCCTTCGGATCCCCAGGGCGAGCGCCTCGGTCTGAGCACGCTCTAATCCCCTGGAGGAGCTGAGCTCTCGGGCAGCAAGCAGGTGGCCGCGGAGCTCCTGGCACTACAAATCCTCAGAAGACCAAGGCCAAGGGTGAGCATGCAGCTGTCCCCCCCACCCCCAACTTGGGCAGTTGAGAGCGTTTCTCAGCGGACTTGGGAAGGCGGAGTGGTGTGAGTGCATGGGTGGGAGGCTGGACACCACGCTGCTTGTTTGACTCATTCCTCTGCCTTTTAACTTACTTGCAAGTGGGATGCAAGTGAGCTCATTTGCTTTTTGATTCCATCTCCTTAGCTATCAAATTGGATCAATACAGAGACCTACAATTAAAAGTGGCCATGATGATAAAATAGGAAAATGCGCATCAAACATTTGGCACAGTGCCCAGCATGCAGTGTGTGCTAAGTAAATGATAGCTGCTGTTAGTATTCAAATATTCCTGCACTTATAACATACTGAAATGAATACGGGGTATAGAATGAGAAGGAATGGCTTGGAATACAAAAGATCACTTGGAATCTGGAGTTCACCACTTAGTAGCTGTTTATGCTATTAAGCTTCTTGAGCCTCAGTTTCCACAGCAGTAAAATACAAAATTAATTCATGACAGTCTTGTGAGATAGAAAAAATAAAGAAAAGCAGGCATGTCTGTGTTGTCTTATGTACTCCACCAGTGTTGTATTCTTGGATTTCTCCAAGCAGTGATGTAGAAAAGCTTTCTGTAGATAAGGCCGAGCTCGCCCCACTAGCAGGGGTGGGCGTTTAGCATTTATTCTTGTCTCTTGTATCTTAAAAACTCAAATAGTGAACACTGCACAGGGGGAGCTTCTTCATCTTTTTGCTTAAAGCTCAGATACTCAGAGTTATTTTTTTAAGTAACTTCAAAATTGTATCTATTTGTATTAATGCTTTTGTGCATTTATGTGTGTGAGTTTAATATAAATGTGAAATGACCTCAGATGCCATGAAATAATAATTCTTTTGAGAGATTCTGAAAATACAATTCAAGAAGATTAGTTTCAAAAGAGGTTTATAAAAACTCTGAAGGGTGTCTCCATGCCTCTCTCATGCACACACACCACACTCACACACACATATTTACACATGCCCACACTCACACATACACACACAGTGCTACCCTTTTTGAATGCCTAATAGTATCTTTGAGGAAGATTCTTTGAAAATAAGCATAAATATCTAAAGTTCCTAAGCCCTGACCACAAATGCCTCACATTATTTTTCTAAGTGACTCTTTAGCTGCAGCTCAGGAAGCCAGATTTTGAATGAGGGTGTCTGGCTTTACACACTGAAATTGCATCTCAAATGACCTCGTCTACTCATTCTCTTTGATTTTCTTTTAGGTTCATGATAAAAAAGAAATGCGTGAGCTCACTTATCTGCTTATGTTGATCTCTTTTGCTCAGAGAATTTTTTTTTTTTTTTTTGGCATGGGCAGGCTCTGGGAAATAAACCCAAGTCTCCAGCCTGGCAGGTGAGAACTCTGCCACTGATCCTCCGTTGCCCACCCTGCCCAGAGAATTTTACAATATATATTTATAGCACCATCACACACCCCCAAAAAGATGATGGATTGTTACTTTCAAAAGATTTTTTGTTGTTTTTGTAAATTTCCATATCATTTTAATAAAGTTTAATTTTATTGGTAAGAAAGGAAGTAGAATGAGGAAAGGCAAAAGCGAAATATAAATGCTTCTTTTTTAGGTATTTTGCTTTTAAAAGTGTGAAATTTTATTAAGTATTTATTTGACCTTATAAGTAAATATTTGATCCTATCGAGACATAAATAAGCCTGTTCCAGAAGCCAATGCCCAAACAGCTGACAATAGTTCTGTTACCTGTCTGTGGCCCTAATAGGTAACTTTTGAAACCAACCATAGGCTGTGGGGTGAGGAGGACGCGAATGCAAACGCAGGTGGTCTCTGCAGAGGAGCTCACCTGCACGCCTGTCCCTGCCCAGGTGGAGCTCACTGGGTTACCTGCTGTCGCCAAATCTAAATCTACTCAGAGAACCGGCCCGAGTCACTTCCCCTCTGGGCTGAGTGAGAAACCAGCCCCCTTTCTCTGTCCTGTCTGTCCCCTTCGTACAGAAATCCCTCCTACCGCTGAGCAGCACAGCCGAGGGTCCCTCCACCTAGAGCTGGCCTGGGAACCCGGCGCCCTCCAGCCCCTCCATCCTGCCACCCCTTCCACAAGGCAGGGGCCCCCAGAAGTAAACATGATCCTCTTTGCAGGGAGCCCATAGGAAGTCCTCATGCCACACCCCCATTTCCAGGGTGTGCACATCTTTAAAAATTATATATATTTATTCCCTTCAGAAAAAATACTGACATAATCAAATTATTTTTTAGAAAAAAACCCAAAACCATTACATTTTACAAACTTCACAATCAACTGTGACTCCTTCTCCCAACCACTGTTAATTAAATATCTCCCTTTCAAAACAGTGAATCATTTCTCTATTCTTCATTTTAATTCCCTTCTTCTAATTCCTTTCATTTTTATCAAGAGAAACTATAGTTTTTTCTTCATGGGAAGGTAAGGCTGATGGTGGGGAATGAGTCTTTTCCAATTTTAAATGGAAAGCTACCTACTCACCTCTGCTTAGGAGATGTGGAAGGGAATTCCTTCTCATTATTGGTGGTTGGATACTGTGTGAGCGTTAGGTGTGTATTCCAAGTCACGCGTGAAAAACTGTGGTCGGCTGTCCAATTAGCCCCATCTACAGACATTAAATGAACTTTAAATCATGCAACCAAAGTTCTCAAGTTGGGATAGCGCCTAAAATACCTTCAGACTAGAACCACGAAAGCAGAGCCCCTTTTTAGTTGTTTATGGTTTTACTCAAGTCAGATATAACTTGACATTTGCATGGCTAATTGCTTTCCTCCAAAATGACACATTTCGGTTTTGAGTAGACCCCTAAGTGGCTCTCCACAGGTGCGTGGGGCCCAGCTCACATTTGCAAACAAGCTTGCCATCTGCAAGGAAACTTCTCTTTGTGCACTCCAGGGAACAGGCGGCAGGGCCTTCAAATCCTTGGTGTAGCCACTGCCGCCCTCCTCCGTCCTGGAAGCCCTGGTGCTGCCGTCCCCCCGCCGTGTGCCTGATGAAGCTTTGCTGCCCAGGACGCTGGCACGCTGGCATGGCCCGGGGTGGGAGCCAGGTGTGGTCCCCACCAATCCTCGGCCATCTGTGTTGCCCAATCCTTCAAGCTCATGGAGATGCTGACCCCTGTCCCTAAATCCCCTACTGCCTCCTGGCTGGTGGGATGCTGTTACCTGGGGGTCACTCTCTCTTTCTCCTGGGGGTCCCCAGAATGCCACGTTTGAACAGCAGGTGAGCTTGGTCAGCGCAGATCCATGGTGCAATTCACTAAATGGTTGACTTTGTGTGGCCCTCTGCCCAGAAATAAGGACACTCAGTCTGCAGCATCTCGCAGGATACATTCGAGGGAAGGGCCATGTGGGAAAGGACGCAAGGGAGCAGGGCTGCAAGTAGGCAGGCTGCAGAGCGGTTCCAGCCCCTGGCCCGAGGTCATCTCAGGAACTCTAGCTCGCTGCTCCCACAGCCACCGGGGAGGGGTCCTCAAATCTGGAGCAAACTCCCAGCAAATGCTCCTGACATCTTTTGTTTTCTCGACCTTGTTTCCGAATCTGTGTTTTTGCTTTGCCTAATGCATTCTTCCCCGCAGTTGCCAAGCATCCTGTGGCTTCTCAGTGAATAACAGGACGGCAGGGACAAACCCAGAAGTCAGTGGTAATTAGCAATGGAGTGTCCCCCCCACGTTGTGGGGAGATGCCTCATCTCCGCCTCGGCACTCGGGCTTCTCCCCCATCCACCTTATTCTAACGGGATCTCTGAGCCCTGCACACCCCCCAAACCTCGGTCAAGCTGAGCATCTCCGAAGGCCCTCCTTTCCAGGCCAGCTCCAGCCCTTGCTGCTTTCATCCCTGGCTGCACCCTCTGCCCCATGGCCTCAGCTCCCGGAGCAGGTGACAAGAGCTGGCGCATCACTGGTCGCTTCCACTGCTGGCTCTGAAATCTCCTTGCCTGGATTCCCAGCCAGAACCTAGAACCGCTGCATTTCTGAAGTGCTGCTAAGTGCTTGCTGAACCAGTGAGTTCCTGCTGCCTCCCGTTTCCTGTTTGACACAAGACGTTCTACTTCATCTTGGTCCCCACTTTCTGTTCCCTGAAATTCGCTGTTCTCCCAGGGCAGAGGTGAACAAGGAATAGCATTCCTCCGCAATGATTTTTATTGTGTGTACTGGACATGATTTACTGTATAAAATGACTTGCAAAGAAGTAGCTCACAAATATGTTTGCATATCACATAAAAAAACACTTCTAGGATGGGCAAGGGTGACTCACTGGCAGAGTTCTCGCCTGCCATGTCAGAGACCCGGGTTCGATTCCTGGTGCCTGCCCATGCAAAAAAAAAAAAACAAAACAAAACAAACAAACAAACAAAAAAAGACCTCTTGATAATTTGAGGAAGTTGAAAAGTGCTAAATCATTGCAATCTCTGTGTATTTGTGTGTTCATTATCTGTTTATTGAATGGAAAAATGGGTTTAACTCTGGTCCCAAGGAGATTGACACTGATGATCAGCCTCATCATAATGCAGTCGGCCTGGGTATAACCACTCCTGCTACTGGCATCAGTTACCTCTTGTAAAGGAATGTTCTGCAACTAGAAAGAGTTTCTTTAACAAAATCGAGAAATACGTGCAGCAATGTCAGATATGGAATCAAGGTAGGCAAACACCACCGGCAACCCAGATAGTCGTGATATTCACTAAACAATGAGCCTTGACGCCGGTTTTGGAAAGGATTCACAGTCTAAAGAAGTTGATTTCTAATTAGATGTGAATTATACTGTTTTCTATATTATGTTTAATTAAAGAATGAGCAAATAGTTGTGACAACTGGCAAGATGGTTATTTTGTACCATCTCGGGCTCAGCTACAGCTACAAAAGGGGCATGCAATCAGCAATTGTCTTTAAAAAGAGCACTTAGTATAAAATGATTAGTTTCATCAATTTAGACCTATTTTCTTAAACAAATAGAACTACTAAAATAGCTCTGGCTGTTGAGCTCAGAAGACCCTTTTGAAACTGAGAAGGGGGCCTATCCAGATACCGTGGGTGCTTCTTCAGGGGCAAACCGCTTCATTTCACATGTTAATGTTGATTACATTCGCCAGGGCATGGAAGAACTTTCCTGTCTCTTGCCAGATGCTAAGTTGCCTAATTTTAGTGCCCCACTATATAAAAACATGAATGTTATATTTTCAAATAAAATGTTTGTTTTTTGTAAGTCCCAATACTTATTATCCTAATGAAACGCATTTGTACAATCACAATCAATGATTTATGACCATCGGAAAAATATCCTGCATTTATACAAATAAAGCAAACAATCTTTAATGGAGGGGAAGAAAGGAAGCTAAGAAACCCATCTTCCCCTGACACAGGAATTGTGTACACGTCTGTGTGTGCACGTGCCTGCACACACACACAGCTTTTTGTACGTGTGGGTGTGTGTAAATGAATCTTTCTTCTCAGAGCCAATTCTGAGCCCTAAGGCTGAGTATAAATAATCCACACTATTTATAAAGTATGCAATTTCAGGAAGACATGTATTTAAAAAATCACACACCTATGTAACTGTACACATTTAGATATCAAAAGAAAGAAAGAAAAAAGAAGCATTTAAGGGTAAGCCAGAAAAATTACACTGGATAGTATTGTAATAGTAAGGCTTTGTGTGGAGCTGATATCTTGCGCTTACACTGAAGTAACATAAAGAACAGAACTCCCTTATCTTCAGATAAAATGGTGACATTTTAAAAATTGTGGACCACCATAACAAAGAGAGGATCACGAAACGTACTGCTAAATTAGTTGAATTTCATACCATGATAATTATGCAATCTACTTTAGGCTAGACAGAGGCTTTTGGCTCATGCAAATATATATATACATACAATGAATTCATGTCAAAAGTAGTCTAACAAAAACCCACAAAGAATTCAGACTAATGTAATCTGAAACTAAACATCTTCCTCTAATATACATAACCAATATTTTTATCTAAATGCTGTTGTGAGCCCAGTATTAACTTTGTTCCTTAGGTCAGGTTTTTCTTACTGTGTCTTGTTTCATCATAATAGTAACATATAAAATGGGTATGGATAATCTAATTTATTGGCTTGTTACATTAGCAAGATTTTCATCCCAAGTGCTCTGAACTTTAGGCTATTACATTATACTCTTTTAATCAACAGAGCTTGAATTCTTATCAGTACATTTTGCATTATGATGGAAGACATTGATTAAGTTGTGCTTAATGGATTATCAGATATTATCTTCCGGGTAATATGTAAAGAATTAGATTAATAATTTTTCAATCTTAAGGTCCAGAAAATTTGGTTTCTTTAATAGGGCATAATTTATTACTTCTTCAATGATTGGTTTGATGTAGTGTCTGGGAATTAAATTTAGGAAGACTTTTTGGCCATCTAGGACAAAATAAACACAAATAGATATGAACACAAACAGATATTTCCTAGTCAATCTTTTTATTATTATAAAATAAATGCATTTAAAACAAGATAAGAATCAGGCAACTTCAGAGAAAGATAGGACTGCTAAAAATTATCAGGAGATGCATGCATAAATTTAAGGTATATTGGTAAATAAATTTCAACAATTTATAAAAGGCATCTAATAGGATGATAAATATAATCTAGGAAAGACAATAGGCTTCTTGTTGGGTAATTTAGAAAAATCGACTAATCTGACATGATTTAAAAAAAGAAAAAGAAAATCTAAGGCCCAATTAGAGAAAAGATCATCAAACTATACTAGGCGGTATTTCATTTCCAAATAGTATATATTAAGACACTTTTTAATTTTGTGCGGAGAAATTTGGAATTTTAAAAATGGGAACAATAATGAATCTCTCAGGTCTGGGAAGATTTCAATTTACTTTTAATATCAGTTATTGCTTTTTGCCCAATTATGCTCTTTTCCCCTTAATCCTACCTCATTTCTTCTAAAATTACCTTTGCATTCATTGCTTTTTAAAATATATATATATATAAGACTTATCTTTTTAAACATGTAACATTTCTTTGCCATAGCTCTTTTGAACTGAATAATCCATTATGTTTATGTTTAACCCATTGTTTAAATTTACATTTAACCCATTGTTTAAACTGTAAACGTGACCATTCCCGTTGGAAAGTCAGTTAATACAAGAAAAGAGAGCAGTGTGGACTACTCTAAACATAACCCATCTTGTAAAGACCAGCTCTATGAGCGACCTACCCCGGAAACGTCTGGATAAAGGTGAGGGGTCCGGGTTCATTTGGCAATCACGGAGCCAACGCGCGGGGGGCGTGAGAGACCAGCCATGCGGCCAAGTGAAGTTTTCACTTTTTATCTGGGTGTTTCCTATGGCGCTAATCATGATGGTAGCAGAAACAACCTAAGTAAAGAGCCGGGCATCTGTCAGCTACGCAGACGGGCCCTGGTGAAGTGCAGACAGGGATTCGCCTCCGGGTGGACAAACTGCTCTGACCGTAAGGATGGTGAGAACCCGAGTGACCGAAGCCACACTCCCAGAGCACACAACGGAGCTGATTGTGAACAGACGTGTCGCCTGCCTGCGTTTCCTGTGACAGTGAAAACTGGTTCTGGTGACACTCAGCGAGAAATCCTCTGCCAGGTTTTAGGCCCCTCGTGTTTGTATTAGAGCATCCATTAAGGAAAAAAAATGGAACAAAGAAAGCTTTTCCTTGGAAATTGTGATTACTCCAAACAATTGCTTCAGTTCTAAACATCTGAAACAGTATACAAAACGACAGCTGCATTTGGGTAAATACATCAAATATACAGAAATATATAAAACTTAATCATGTCATTTATAGTGTGGCTGTTAAGCTGCAATTGCATTGGAAAACGTGGTAGAAGACTGAGGGAGTCACGTCCGCAATCTGCCCACACGGCTCTTACCCTGAGCGGGCAGCTGATGCGGCCTCGGCGGGCAGCGGATGGGCCCTGCCTCACAGCCAGCGCCGGGCTGCTATTTGCGTGTCCCCATGATGGCCAGCCACCCTGATCTGCTCAGGGGAGAACTGACCGGCCTCCCCAGCTGAGCTCCGGGATCTGCACGCGCAGCACCAGGAGAGCAGCAGGGCAGGGGCGGGGGCAGGTCTACCAAAGGTGGGCAGGTGGAAAAGACCCCCGACAGCCCGAGGCCTGTGAGGGCAGCGCTGGGTCTATGCTAAGGAGGGGACTTCGCCCACTTGGGGACATAAATCCCCTGGGTGCCTCATCCTCCTGCCGGAATTGTTGGGCTGCAGGTAGAGGAAAATACAAACTGAAATGCCCCCAGATCTAAATATCTCCATTACCTGCATGCACGCTTAGCCTGCCTGGGCGGGAGCAGACGACTTTATTTAACAGTTTGAAAGACTTGTATTTATTTGAATCTTCTTCTCAGACCAATAGAACCTGCAGCTCATTTGCCATCACCTCCCGCCGATGCTTCCAGGCGACGCTTCCTGGGATGTTTAACTCAGGGGGGAGCACAGGACTTAGGGAGGAAGGCAGGGGCTGTTCATCTTGTTTAAATCGGTTTATGTTCGTAATCCAGGGTCAGAGAGGCCGTTTGTCCAGACCGCACAGGAGGTCTGCAGCTATGCAGGGACGCTGGGCTCACGCCATGATTTCCAGAGAATTCTAGGGAATGACTGTGAGGCACACGGATGGAACTTTGTTAATACCTAGTGGCTGGATATTTTGTATGGGTTGGTACACGCTCCTCGGCGGACATTTAAAATCCCGTAAAGTGCAATCCAAGATGATTTTATTTTAGCTAAAAATCAATTTGAAAATTGCATATTTTCTAAATCAGGATGGAAGGAGTACTTTTGGTGTTGATTTTTCTTTACGTAGCCATGCTCATTCGCTGAGGCTTACTGTGTCCAATCACTGCCATGCGGCCTCCACACTCGACCTCTTAAATCTTACCCCAGCACTGAGACGGGAACCGCTCCTTCCTGCAGGTCCCCCACTCCCCAGGACAGTAAGAACCACAGCAGTCAGAGGACTTGCCTGGCTCTTAAAAATGGTCTGACCGGGAGCAGAATTTGGACTGGAACACACGTCCTTCGTCCGCCTGCTTCTCAGGGGGGTCTCTGGAAGGCCTCTGGGACACAGCCGAGTCGGCTGCGTTTCCTGGGAAGTGAGACAGTAACGGGTGCTGGAATCAGATGTGGCAAGATGTGTTCATTGAGCCAGGCGAGATTCCTGTATCAGAGTTCTGGTGGGATCCAAGCACGTCACACTAAGAACCGTGGGATGTTCTGCCCCCCCAAACACCCACCCCCTTTACAGGTTCTGTTCCCCGTGGGACGGTTCAGTACAGGGCTGCCTCTCAGGGAGACTCATCGGCCGCGGGTCCGGGGCTGGGCTGGGGGCAAGGCCGGCGCCCTGGCCGCTCCCAGGGCTGTCCTTTGCGCCAGCTGCCAGGCCTCGACCATTTCCGTCAGCTGTCAGCGGAACAGAAATGCCGCCACTGCGTCTCGGGGCAGACGGTGGGGAACAAAAAAAAACCCTCCCCAACAAAAGCTGCAAATGCAAACAGCGCCCATCATGCAGAAATTGCCTTGGCACACAGGCCATTGGTGATTTCATTTGTAAGTAATGTTTTGATTGTCACAGATTATATGTTGCACTCATCCCTTGACATTTGTTGTGCAGCGGGATCGATTTTTGTGCTCCACTATGAAAAGGTCACTTTGATCAATGCAGTGTAATTGGCACTAAATTAGGATCATATCAGGTTATTTTGCTATTTAATGATGAAATATTAAAGAAAAGCATGGGTAGATTGCAGGCAGCACCGTGCACTTTAAACCTGCTGTAATGATACTTTATTTTGTAAGAAAAATGGAGAGAAAAACAACTCAAGTGCCGAAAATGACTGTGATGTATTGGAAGAGTGGCCTGGAATTATATATTTTCACTGGCGATAGACGGGAAGCTGCAGACACAAAGCGTGGGACCCAGCAGTCAGCCTGCGGCTGGAACGGGAGAGCAGCCTTCTAAGGGAGTCTATTGACGACTGTGCTGGTTGCATGCTACTTAGAAGTGTTAAGCCTTTTCATTCCACATCTGGTAATTATGTTTAAAAACATCCGTGCGCCCTGCATCCATTTATTACACAAACCTCCGCTTTTGAAAATCCGCAACTTGGCTATGGTCCCTCAGGTTTCTATGCTTTTCTGCTTCTGGAGAATATTTGAAGGCACTTGCCTGGTTTCCCAGGTTTGCATCTAAAGTAATTATAAGCATCATAAGTAGTGTTAAATACTGTGTGTTATTTTCTCCATTGTAAATAGAAGCATTCTCCCATTATTTCTGAAATGTTGTTGAACAAGAAAAAGCTGTGTACAGATTATACTTTTAAATGCAGCTAATGTTGCAGGAAATTTGTTTGGTGCTTTCCTGCCATTAAATATACTATCTTGCTCCAGCGTGAACTTAAATGGCTACTAAACGATGTTAACCTTTTTTAACGGCTGGAAATACGGTATCACGAATATTGATAAAATAATCCAGGGCACTGTTTAATAGAGAAGGGGGAGAGGAGGCGGCTTGCACGCTCAGCGACAGTGACTGAGGCCAGGCCGGCTCCCAGGACGCGACCTGGCCCCCAGTGCCCAGGGCAGGGAATCCGTGCCCCCTTCCCAGCCACAGCCACGCTGACAGCATAGCCTCTGAGCCATGGGTCTGGTTCCAAGGAGCCTTATGACGGTGTCTTTGGAAGCCCTTTTTGGCTTCAAGAATACAGGAGATTGATGGCATCTTTTTTCCCCTGAAGCCAAGATGATGACAGTTACTTGGGGAGCAGGAAAATGTTGTTTGGGTTAGTGTTAGACTTCTATTTTAGTTAAAGAGACCAGGACCCTCCTCCCAACCAATGCTCTGAAAGCCACCCCTTCAAACAGGACAACCCGATGAGTCACTGGTGGTGATTTTAAGACCTCACAATATGATTCATTCGTTCATTCATTATTCAACAAATATTTATTGAGTATCTATTTTGTGCCAGGCATTAGGTTTGTGATGGGGCTAGAATGGCACATAGCAAACGGTCCTTCACAAGCCTGAGCAGAAGCCAAATGAATAGAAAGCTGGCAAATGTAACGTGACGCGTGCTTGCGGGAGTGAAGTCTCGGCAGATGCTGTGCCTGCAGAACTGGGAAGACCACCTGTGGACATGAGGGCTGCCCTGAATTCTGAAGAACCACAGGAGCTGGCCATGGCAGGCCACTATGTCTGTGCCCACCGTGAGGTGGTGCCTGATGGGGACGTGACAGGCTGGCCACAGGAGACCAGGAGCAGGAGCCACCAGAGAACATCAAAGGATGGGGAACGCTCCTGGGGAAGGCAAGTGTGGCCAGAGGTCAGCAGGGAGCGGCTGGAACTCAGGTGGGAGAGAATCACCTCACAGATAGTGAGCAGGTGGGGTGGCAAGCCGGAATGTGGGCTCCATCTCGAAGAGGAAGCCACTGGAGTTGTGGAAGAGAGCTGACCCATCGGGGCTTTCAGGAGGGGGAGGGGCCAGGTGGAAGCACACTTGTTCCAGGTTGGACCTTGTTCTTTGATCCGCTTGAGACATCGTCATGGTCAGTTGAAAGCAAATAGAAAAGAACTTGCTGAGAGGGTAGATTCTTGAGAAAAGGAGAGAAAGAAGAAGCTCGGGGAGGGGAGAAGAGAGTCACATCTGACACTTGGTTCTCCACAATTAGAAAATGCTGGAGGGGCAGGGTGGAAAGAAGACAGAGCTCGGCTTTGCCCAGTTTGTGAGGTCTCTTGGGGCAATGAAACAGGTGGAAGGAGAGCAGTTGGGCCATGTAAGAAGCTGCAGGCATAGAGAAAGCTCAGGGCTGGTATTTAGTGTCCTACTGAGAACTTCTTTGGCTTCAAAGAAAGAAGTCCACTGAGTAGTCACATAAAAGTGGAATCTGCTCAGTGAAAACATTATGGGCTCAAAACACAAGCGTGAGCACTACAAAAGTACCAAGGAGCTGAAGACGGGGCCCTCACCCCATGATCTTGGAGACTGGGGTATGGGGGGTGGTGCCAGATTTTGGGTGATTCACTTGCAGTAGCCAAGTCATTTCCTTGCTTTACTTTGTGAATCTATTTTTACTCCCTTATTCATTGCTTTTTGCTGCCTGTCCCTACATAAATTTGGCCTTTGTCTTACCCAGATGTATTAGGGTAATGCTTGTTCTTATACAAATCATCCAAATTTTCTAAAATTTCAAGGACAACAGAAGCTTGTTGACTCATCTGATGGAAGGAAGTGAGGGAAGGAGGTGGGAGCTCCCAGCAGCAGGGCGGCCTCCAAGGAGACAGCCTTGACAGAAGGCTGTCACCCCACAGCCTTCTCCACCTGTGTGTCACCCCGCAGCCTTCTCCACCTGTGTGTCACCCGCAGCCTTCTCCACCTGTGTGTCACCCGCAGCCTTCTCTACCTGTGTGTCACCCCGCAGCTTTCTCCACCTGTGCATCACCCCACAACCTTCTCCACCTGTGCGTCACCCACAGCCTTCTCCACCTGTGCATCGCCCCACAGCCTTCTCCACCTGTGCATCGCCCCACAGCTTTCTCCACCTGTGCATCGCCCCACAGCCTTCTCCACCTGTGCCTCGCCCCACAGCCTTCTCCACCTGTGCCTCGCCCCACAGCCTTCTCCACCTGTGTGTCACCTGCAGCCTTCTCCACCTGTGCATCGCCCCACAGCCTTCTCCACCTGTGCATCGCCCCACAGCCTTCTCCACCTGTGCATCGCCCCACAGCCTTCTCCACCTGTGCATCACCCCACAGCCTTCTCCACCTGTGCATCGCCCCACAGCCTTCTCCACCTGTGTGTCACCTGCAGCCTTCTCCACCTGTGCATCGCCCCACAGCCTTCTCCACCTGTGCATCGCCCCACAGCCTTCTCCACCTGTGCATCACCCCACAGCCTTCTCCACCTGTGTGTCACCTGCAGCCTTCTCCACCTGTGCATCGCCCCACAGCCTTCTCCACCTGTGCATCGCCCCACAGCCTTCTCCACCTGTGCATCGCCCCACAGCCTTCTCCACCTGTGCATCACCCCACAGCCTTCTCCACCTGTGTGTCACCCCGCAGCCTTCTTCACCTGTGTGTCACCCGCAGCCTTCTCCACCTGTGTGTCACCCGCAGCCTTCTCCACCTGTGTGTCACCCGCAGCCTTCTCTACCTGTGCGTCACTCCACAGCCTTCTCCACCTGTGCGTCACCCGCAGCCTTCTCCACCTGTGCATCGCCCCACAGCCTTCTCCACCTGTGCATCACCCCACAGCCTTCTCCACCTGTGCATCGCCCCACGGCCTTCTCCACCTGTGCATCGCCCCACAGCCTTCTCCACCTGTGCGTCACCCCACAGCTTTCTCTACCTGTGTGTCACCCGCAGCCTTCTCCACCTGTGCATCGCCCCACAGCCTTCTCCACCTGTGCATCGCCCCACAACCTTCTCCACCTGTGCATCGCCCCACAGCCTTCTCCACCTGTGCATCGCCCCACAGCCTTCTCCACCTGTGCATCGCCCCACAGCCTTCTCCGCCTGTGCATCGCCCCAAAGCCTTCTCCACCTGTGTGTCACCTACAGCGTTCTCCTCCTGTGTGCCGCCCTGAAGCGTTCTCCCCGTGTCACTCGTGTCCTGTCCTCATTTAGCACCAGACGACACGTTCTAAATGAACGTGCATTCCCAGTGCCGCAGGACCTCCTACCGAGGCCACCTGGCCCTTGGCTGGGGCTGCAGAGAACTGGAGATTTGCACGGACGTGGATTAGGTCATTTTTCCCAATTGAAATCGTGCCATGGATTAGTAGACCATGTGAGTTTCACAACTTGTTCAAGGTTTGAGAGGAGAAAAAAGAGAGAGCATGGGTGGGGAAAGGAGAGCAGATTCTCAGAACTGAAAATGGTTCAAAGTGGAGAGCAAAGCAGTAAAATTTGCTGAACGATGCAAGGATGTGAAATTAAGAGTACCAGCGGTGTTTTTCTTTTGCATGATCCGTTTGTATTTCAGGTTTGTCTCCCACCCCACCTTCTGTTTTCCTGGTTTTCCCCATTAAGTCCTTTCTTAAACCTGAATCACAAAGAGGTTCCTAAGAATGAGCAGCCGGGCAGAAACACGTGGCTGGAGTTCGGTAAGAACCGGGTTTGTCTTCACTGAGCAAGGCCTTGGGCCCTCCAGGTACCAGAGGCCCCCCAGAATCCCGAGAAGTCCAACAACTGCATGCTGCAGGCACTAAAGTTCCCTTCCTTCCCAAGATGCCTTCCTGTGAATCTCTGCAGTTAACACATTTATTATTTTTTCAAATTTAGATGATCATGGGTGCACTGAGGTGGTTGGAACCACAGTGGATGTCTCCAGCCGGAGATGGCCTTGATCCATTGCTTATGCTCAGTTCACTCAAGGGCATAGCACATTCCTCCTGGGAGAACAGCACTGAGTTGGGGAAGGGGCTCCGTGCCTCCAGCCCAGCACCTGGGTTACACTTTGTTGGTTGCAGATAACCACATGCCCCGTGCCAGAAGGAAACGCACAGGAGATGGTGTTATCCATCAGCCAACGGTGCTGTCAGAAAAGGTGTGTCTCCAAATGTCACTCAATGCCATCTGTCTCCCTTCAGATGATGATGCCCGGGGTACATCCACCAGCAGGGTAATAACCACTGCTGGGCAGATGTGCTGTGCAGCTGGGCAGCGTCCATCTCCATTGTCCTGCCCGGGTGACCCCATGGTGCTGGGCTGCTCAGGGGTCTTGGGAGGTCCCTGAAAGCAAGTAGATGGAGATGTCACCCACAATAACCAGCCTGGGCTCAGTTACTTATCTGCCATAAAGCTTAGTTTAGTTTGCAAAAATAGAAATAATAAGTACAGCTTCAAAGGTGGCAGGCACAGTACAAGTAATGTCTCCATAAACGGTAGTTTTCTTCTCTCTTCCTTGCAGTTTTCATCTGGATCACTTTCCTTCCTTCTTTGCTCTGACCAAAAGATGGACCCATCCTGCAGTGGTGAACTCATACCCTTAGAGGGGCCCCCCATGCCTCTGCCTGCTTCAAGGGGTGGAGTCCTTCCATCTTACGCTTCTCTTCCCCATCTCCTGGGGACAGGTGGACTCATCTAGTCACAGCTAGGGGTAGAAGCTAAAACCAGTAACAGCTGCCCGCAGACATGCTCTCTCCAATTCCCCAGGCAGAGGGCATGGCGAACCCTCCTTCTCCTCACTCAAGGCTGTTCCTGTCCTACTGCCTACAGGCATCCATGCAGCCTCCAGGCAGCCTCTTCCTTACGGTGAGTGACAATGAATAGTCATCGCTTCTCTAGAGTCTCCACTTCCATGGAGGTGGGGAATTTGCATGCAGTCACATGAGATTCACTGACGATATTTCCTTTTTGCTTTCTTTTCAGGATGGAGATCCCCTTTCATGAACATTTTTAATGAAATTTCCAGTTTTAGAGAATTTTCTATGGTGACTTTATAAGTTGATAATCTTTGGACTAGCAAATGTTGAGATAAGCTTAAAATTAAGGTTTCTACCCATTCTTATCCTCATAGATTACTTTTGTTGTAAACAGTAAAAAGTGTTAGGAAACAATAAATTGTTCATGTGCATATGCATTTATTTTGCAGCCCACTGCTAGCTCTCACTTCAGTTGATTCCCTGAAAGTGTGGGGACGACACCTTGTCATTTATTTATTTATTTATTTATTTATTTATTATTTTTTATTTGAGTGCATGGTCCGGGAATCGAACCGGGTCTCCTGTGTGAAAGGCGAGCATTTTACCACTGAACCACCTGTGTACCCTATCTTTTAATACATATGTTTTTATAATTAGAGAAAGTGTAAGCTTACAGAAGGATCATGCAGAAAATTTAGAGCTCCCATAAATCCCTTTATTATTAACGTCTTGCATTAGTGGACGCCTCTGTTAGATTGGAGGAAAGACTCTTATTATGGTTGTATTTACCATAGCCCACAGTTTACATTATGGTTCCTCGTTTGTGTCATACAGTCCTATGTTGTTGTTTTTAAATTTTTATTCTAGTAACGTAAATATACCCCCAAATGTACTCCTCTTTATTTTTGTTCTGGGTCAATCTTGTGCTTCTCTTTGCTTGTCAGCTTCACAGATCCATGAGCCATTTTTCTCTCTCTTCCTCCAAAACTCATTTGAAATCCTCAGTGAGGGGCACCAGGACTGCCCAGAGAACATGACGTCCATCCTCCGACTTCTGGGAAATGGGCTCTTCCATCTTCAGATCCTGCAGTTAGGATATATTTTGTAGTGGAAAATGCATTTTCCCTAAAACTGTGGTTGTATATCCAGGTAATTAGAATTCTTTGTGGGTTTTCCAGCA
This sequence comes from Tamandua tetradactyla, assembly GCF_023851605.1. Lineage (NCBI taxonomy): Eukaryota > Metazoa > Chordata > Mammalia > Pilosa > Myrmecophagidae > Tamandua > Tamandua tetradactyla. Next base: position 4,496,275 of record NC_135344.1, on the reverse strand, counting down.
TCTTCAGGGTTGAAGCAGAGAAGTTACGAGAATCGGCATATATCTCCTTCAATGTCTGAGGGCAGAAGGTTCAAAATGTGCCCCAGTATGATGATGGCCATCTGACAGCTGCCCTGAGCGCTCTCGATGGTGCGGTTGGCTATGTGTTATGAACAAAGTAAGAACAAGCCGACTTTTTCCAAGGTGGAAATCCTGTTTGGTTTATAACCCATGTAATTTTTAGGTTTTTGACTTTTTACTATGCATACACAAACACGTATTTAAAACAGTTTTTTAGTTTCACTCCTGTGGAAAATGATTTTACTAAAACTAGAATAAATTGGTGAAAATGTGACATCGGGAAGAAAATGTGGAAAAAAACTGCATTCTTTAAATTGAGTTTATTTATACAGAAAAGTGTAATTTTATTTAATTATCACCGATTTTTTCTCATATTTATTATTTTGATCGAGTTGTTTTGAAATAAACAACATCTAGTTGAGTCCCTTGAAGGACATTTTAATAACGTACTAAAAATACAAATAGACACTGATCATTTGGAAACGAGCTTCTCTATATGAAAACGGATGGCTAGACCTTGCCTAATTTGGAAAACTCATTTATGACCACTCAAAACATCTTTGAAGGAAGATATGTGATCCAAATGTTATTTCTGACTTACGGTAAGAAGAAATAAGATGATGACAATACTGACAAACCTAGATAAAGAGTTACCCTCCCCATTCCATAAACTATAAAGGCCATAGTATTTTTTTTCCTTATGGTAAAACAAACACATGTGCTTTTAAAAAATAAACTATACAAATTATTTAAAATTTAGTAACACAAAATAGCAAAAGAAATAAAATAAGCGTATCCCATAACTCACTTTCCAAATATAACCACTAGACATCTTGCAGTGTAAAAATATTTCATATATTTTTATCACATACCACGTATGATATCGATTTTATTTTTATTAATTCAAATGCACATTATTATAAAACATTCTGCCAAAATTGTTATGAAAACAGCAATGCCCTTACTCCCAATCCCCCCAAATGCCACTTTTATCTCTTTTACTTAACAACTTCATGATTTGCCTCCATGTCTCCAAATAGCAATTTCTTACTGGTATATCACAACTCTTTAGGTTTAGCTTATTAAATTCCCCTTCCAGCACATGAGGAAGTAACCTTCATTCAGACCCTCTCTTCATAGACTTGTCCTTTTCCTCCACCTGGAGCTACATCCTAACTCCAAACAGATACATTTTAGGTGTTTCTATCATTATAACTATGCAAAGATCACTCACAATTGAGCCCTAGAAGATTACGTTGAGCCGTTTAATAATAAATGTTTTCCCAATGTCAACCAGTTAAAGAAGCAGAGCAGGAGTTCCAACTCTGTTTTAAATCAACATCTCATAAAGTTAACTCTTTTTGGGTGTGCAGTTCTATGAGCCCTCAACATATGTGGATTCAACAAATCAGGATACAGAAAAGACCCACAACCTCCAATAGTTGCTTATCACGTCCCCTCTCTCCTAGCCGTTCTGCACCCCCAAATCCCCAGAAGCCAGGCTCTGTATCCCTGCCCTTCTCTGGGCATCACATAAATGGAGCCAGCCTGGGGTGCCCCTGGCTCCTTCCATTTAGCACAAGGCTTTTCTGATGCATCCGTGCCCATCGCAGGTTCCCACAGCAGCTTTCCTTTTCCGTGCAGTGCTGCCTTGTGTATCTGTTCATTCTCTCATTTAAGGACATTTAGGCTGTTTCTACTTTTTGGCAAGTGTAAGCAGAACTGTTATAAATATCCTTGTGCAGGTTTTTGAGTGGACATGAGCTTTCACTTCTCTCTAGGAGTGGGTTTGTGTGGCCCCGTGGTCAGCACATGTTTAACTTTATGAGAAACCAGCGCCCTGTCTCCCAGAGTGCGGGCACATTTTGCATTCCCACCACCAATGTGTGAGAGTCCCAACTTCTCCCATGACTGCCTTGTATGGCGGTGAGAGGCACGAGGTTCAAGCGAAGCAATGCTCATTGGCCTGTCATACAGCTACCACAGCCTATTCACTGTGAGTGTTTGCAGACACTTGGCTGCTGACTCTTCAGTCCATAAACCACCGTGCAACCGACAGCCGCGTGCCACGGTCAGGGCCAGCTCCCCTCCTGCAGCGATGTCATGGATAGAAGCAGAAGGCACCCAGAACAGAGACAAAGGCCTTTATTCCTTGTGATTGGCAAGAAGCAAGGCTGATGTGCTGCTGGTTTCCCTCTGTGCCCCAGATCCTGCAGGGCTGGGCGGCACTGGTCCAGGGGATGCCCTGCAGAGAGAGTCGGGGCCGAGGAAACCAGAAGCTTCTGTAAAGGACGCAGGCACACCTGCCCTTTGACCCAGAGGGAGTCGTGATCGTTATTATATTGGACAATAAATACAGCTTCCCTTTGCCCCAGAGCAAGCACTGGGGCACTCTGCTGAAGCCTGATTGCTGAATTTATGTAAGGATGTGAGACCCATGGAGAACCAACCCCCACAGGGATTTGCAAATATTTCCTCCCAGTCTCTGCACCTCAACTTTTCATTCTCTTAACAGGGTCTTTCCTAAATTGATAAATTGATGAAGTCCGGTTTATCATTTCTGGTCATTTCACTTGTACAGTTTGGTTAGAAGCATACTGATGCTTCTTTGGTATTACTGATTTTCCCTAGTGATTTTTGCTTTCAATTGCATTTGATTTCTGTTCTTATCTATATTATTTCCTTTATTCTGCTTGCTTTGGGTTTAATTCACCCTCCTTTTTCTAGTTCTTAACATGGAAGCTTAGCTTCTTTTATTTAAGACTTTTCTTCATTAATAATGCAAGCATCTGTACTGTGAGCCCTGCTTCAGCTGCAGCCCACAAATTTTATTGAATTTTCACTTTCTTCGACATCAGAATATTTTTAATGTTCATCCTCTTGACTATGGGCTCTTTAGAAATGTGGGTTTTTTTTTTAATTTCCAAATATTTGAGCATTTTCTAGAAATCTTTCTTTTGGTCTCTCTAGTGTAATTTCATTACAGGGAAAGAACACCCTCTATTCTACATGATGTCAGTCCTTTCAATTTGCTGAGGCTTTTTCTATGACACAGGATGTGCTCTTTCTTGGTGAGAGCCCCACGTGCATTTGAAAGGAGGGTGCATTGTGCTGCTGTCGGTAGAGAGCTCTGTAAAAATCAATTGGGTCCAGTTAACTGATGGTTTCCTTCTATTATTCCTCCTGATTTTTTGCCAACTTGTTCTATTGATTTCTGAGAAATAACAGTTAAAATCTCCAACTATGTTTGCAAACGTGTCCTTTCCTCCTTTTGGTTCCTTACATTCTTACTTCATGCATTTAGAGTATCTGTTGTTAGGTGCACATACATTTAGGATTACTATACCTTCTTCAGGAAATGACACTTTCATCACTCTTCCCCTGAGAATTTTCATTGCTCTGATGTCTAATTTTTCTTAAATTAATGTAGGCATTTCAGTTTTCTTTTGATGAGTGTTTGTGTAGTGTTCTTTTTCCACTTTTACTTTTGTTTGTTTTATTTAATATTGTAAATTTTAACACCTGTATAGTCTATAGAAGTAGGGATGCTACTTTTTAAAAAATTTTGAGCAGTTGCAGGGTTGCAGAAAATTCATGGAGAGAATGCAAATTTCCCACACACCTTCCCCCCATGATTTCCCCTACTATGTTTTGTTTACTTTTTGCATTAGTGTAAATGTTGTTACAACTGATGAAATAGTATTACTATACTATTAACCAGAGTCCACAGTTAATATTGGGGTTCATTTTCTGCATAGTATTGTTCCATTTTTTAAAAATTGATAACTTATAGGCAACCCAAATTTTCCTGTTTTATCCATTTTCGGTTGTAAAATTCAGTGGTGTTTTTACATTCATGATATTGTGTTATCATCACCATCATCCATCAACAAAGCTTTTCCATCACCCCAAACAGAAACTCTACTAATGTAGCACAAACTCCCCATTTCCTACCACACCCTACCCCGTAATCTGTATTCTAGTATATTTTAACCAAGACAGACTCTATGACTTTGCATACTCTGTTTCATATGTGTGAGATGATACAATTTTCGTCTTTTTGTGCCTGGTTTATTTCACTCAACATGACGTCGTCAGAGCTTGTCCATGTTGTCACATGTGTGAGAACTTCATTCCTCTGTGTGGCTGTGAAGATGCCCACATGTACACCAACGGACCTACATGCACGGCCACCTCTTATTTTTAACCTACTGTGCTGGTTTGAAAGGAAATATGCCCCCTAAGAAAAGCCACGTTTTAATATAAATCCCATTTCATAAAGGTAGAATAATCTCTATTCAATACTGTATATTTGAAACTGTAATGAGATCATCTCCCTGGTTGATGTGATTTAGTTAAGAATGGTTGTTAAACTGGATTAGGGGATGACATGTCTCCACCCATTTGAGTGGGTCTTGATTAGTTTCTGAAGTCCTATAAAAGAGGAAACATTTTGGAGAATGAGAGATTGAGAGAGACTCAGAGAGAGAGCAGAGAATGCTGCAGCACCATGAAGCAGAGAGTCCACCAGCCAGCGACCTTTGGAGATGAAGAAGGAAAACGCCTCCCGGGGAGCTTCATGAAACAGGAAGCCAGGAGACCAAGCTAGCAGATGACACTGTATTCGCCATGTGCCTGTCCAGCCGAGAGAGAAGCCCTGACTGTGTTCACCATGTGCCTTCTCACTTGAGAGAGAAACCCTGAACTTCATTGGCCTTCTTGAACCAAGGTATCTTTCCCTGGATGCTTTTGATTAGACATTTCTATAGACTTGTTTTAATTGGAACATTTTCTCAGCCTTAGAACTGTAAACTAGCAACTCACTAAATTCCCCTTTTTAAAAGCCATTCCATTTCTGGTATATTGCATTCTGACAGCTAGCAAACTAGAACACCTACCTAAATGATTATTTTTGAAGTAGGTTTATTATAAAAAGTCTGTAATTTTAATCCTCTGTGACAATGTATGCCTATTTGCTGTGCCTAGGTCTTGTTTCTTTGTTCTATCGTTGATATGTTTAGGTTCAGTTCTGCCATTTGTCTTCTCGTTGTCCCTTCGTTTTCCATTCTTCCCTCTTCCTGCCTCCTTCTACATCCTGAATAGTTTGTCTTCCATAAGAACATATCAACTAAATTTTGGTTGAATATCTTTGACTATCTTTTTAGAAGTTGCTGTGTTGATTAAAATATGCAAAGTAACCAATCAGAGTCTTGTTTGAATAAATATTTTGCTATCTCAGGTGAAATGCTCCCCCATGTCCCCTATGTGTCGCAGTTTCGTATATGTCACATCTGCGGACACAAACGATCCTGACACAAAGTGGTCAATTTCTGTTCACAATCCTTTCACCTACTGTAGAGTCCTCTGGCTTTTCAGACAAATTTCTGTCTAGATCCCTGCACAGCTGCAAAACCATTCTTAGCTTGTGGACCATACAAAACCAGGCTGGCCATAGACCACAGTTTGCTGATTCCAGCTTTAAGACATGAAAAGGAAAAGGCATGCAAGTGTGATAATGTATACACAAAATGAAATATTTTCTGGTATTTTTGCAATGACACCTATTCATCATATGTGACCCAGCTACTATGCAAAATGCATTGTTTGTTTCTAAATATTAGTACTGCCACGGGAATTTTATAGACAATTGTACTCACTATATTTCAGCAGGGTAGAGTTTCTCAGCATTTAGTAAGAAACTATGTAAGAACTAAAATGTTTCAAGGAAGTTCATGTAACGTTGTCTGCGGGGAGGGGAAGGGGTGTCCCCAGGAGGCAGTTGATGCCCCTCCATGGTGGAGGTGTCTCTGGTCTGCGGTGGGGGGGACTATGGGGCCCCCAGTAGAGACAGCTCTCCTTGGCCCTTGACTGTTGGCCGAGCTCACCTGAGGTTGCCAGAAGGGCTCCAGTCCCACCCAGTGAGGAGTGGGTGCACTGGCGCAGCCTCCCATTGCGCGTGGGGTGGGGAAACACAGGTCTGGGTGCTTTCCTCTCTGGGTGGAGACACGAATGGAGCGTCCAGCCAGGCCCCAGACCAGCTCAGCTGGTCCCCTTCTGCCCCCGGCAGGGCTCCCAAGGGGCTGTTTTCTGCTTTGGGTCCAGGGATTGAAAACATGGTCCAGGGCCTTGTGTGCCAGCTGGAAGGATTCCAGAGGTACAACTTCGAGGGGGAAAAGGGCAGCTGTTGTGTCCTGTAGGATATTCTTTTTAAACCACACCCACCTTGTCCTTACCACACACCCAGGAAGTCCTAGTTATCGTTTAAACAAAAGTAAAAGAGATACATGTAATGAATTGCTCTCAAAGTATAGAAATAATATCCTCCAATAGAGAAGCTGCTCTCAGTTGCTTTGCTTTGACAGTGCTGGGCGCCACGAAATAGTCCGTTGGGGGACATGGACTATGTTCTGTGCTTATTCTCTAGTCTCACAGTGTGATTACTCCATTGAGGGATGTTTAGGTTATCTCTGTTTTTTGTATTGTTAATGTTTTTTCCAACAGTCTTGCCTGCACCTTTATTGCCAGCTTTGAGTACTTGACTTGCTAGCTCGAGGGAGAGTGGCGTGACCTAAGTTCACGAGGTCCTCTGAGCTGCTCCCCAGAAGTCAGCACAGCACTTCCCTACCATTAAGAGTTGACGAAAGCACACGCTACACACACACTCAGCAGCGCTGCAGGTTTATCAACCATCCGAACAGTTCTGCCAATGTCATCACCAGAAATTAAAACTAAACACTTCCAACATCTGATTTTTCAGAAGGTGATCACTTTACCCATATCTCTTGGTAGTTTTGATATCTCTTCTCTGAATTATCTAAATATCCTTTATCTATTTTCCTACGGAGTTGTTTTTCCTTCTCTGGTTGATACATAGGACATCGCCAAATAGTCTCCATATTCTGTTTTTTATGTACTGAAAATATTTTCTCCCACTGCGTTGTTTGTCTTTAACTTCATCGATGACGTCTGTGATGCGTGAGGCTGTGTGTAGCCCAGAGAAGACCATGTTCTTGAAGCTCATGGGTGGACCCGAGTTAAGTAGAATCAGAGAGTGAAAGACAGAGAAGACTCACGGAAAAAAGAGCCCCAGAGGAGCTGAGAGAGAAGGACATGAACAGCAGCTCATCTTTAACCAGAGCGGACCAGCCAGAAGCGGAAAGCAAAGAAACCAAGGAAAGAAGGAGCAGCCCGGGCTGCCAAGTGCCTTGGCATGTGACAGACGAGCCCAGATATTGACTGATACTCCTTGAGTTGGAGTTTTTCATGGCTTCAAACTGTAAACTTTACGTCAATGAATCCCCATTGTGAAAGCCAACCCATTTCTGGTATATTGCCGTTTATCAGCTTTAGCAAGCTAAAACAGCATCTTTTATTATACAGAAATGTTCGTCATCATTGAGTTCAGTTCATTTGAAAAATGTATTTATGGCTTCTGGCTTTTGGGAATTGATAAAGATCATGCCTATCAGAGGATTATAAATGTATTTTCATAATTCTATGTTTTAATTTTAAATCTGTCTAAAAGTTGGTTGAGTGTGGCCAAGGAAAGGGACCTGACACTGCTTTTCAAATGGGCCACCAGGTGCCTCAGACCTGCCTGACGGCCTCCCCAACTCCAATGACCACTTAAATCTCTTACTAAACGCCCATGTGTACATGCGTTTATTTCTGGTTTCACACCACAGTGTTAGAATCCCTGCTATTTTATATGTGTTTTTCTGTGTGAGAGAAAGCAAATGCCCTCATTGTTTTTCTAGTTCAAATGTTCCTTGACTGTATTTTCTGGAGTTGAAAATTCAATTGAAAATTTTTTTCAAATTCTGCATAGAAAATAACTTGCATATACCAGTCAGCATAGGCAAAATTATACCAAATTACCAAACAAGCGTAACCTCTCAGTGGTCTCACCAACACCCGGTCATTTCCCACCCGTTCCACGCGCCTAGTGAGGCCCCCAGAGAGAAGCAACCCCTGCGGCCCAGGGCGGCCTTGGGCACGGCTCCCGCCAAAGCCCCACTTCCAAGTGCAGGGGCCGGCCCGCCTCTCTCCCCGCAGACCCGCCTCCTTGGGACATGGGGCTCCCGTCACGTTCACAGGCCAGGAGAGGCCAGGAGAGGGCAGGAGAGGCCAGGACAGGCCAGACGAGGTCAGGACAGGCCAGGACAGGCCCACGGCCCCACTCTGAGAGGGCAGGGTGGTGAGTCTGTCATGGGCTCAGCAATATTGGGGGAATAGCAGCAGTGATGATATATTTTGTCAGATCCATTGGCGAAAAGTAGAATTCTAAGATGTTTATTTTTGCTTTTGTTTTTTCCTGCAATATGTCCCTGCTGCCCTTACCCAGTTTCCTCTGGTGGCTCTTGGGCCAGGTGTAGGTATGGCCTCTGGGACCTGGTGGGACCTGATGAAACCTGAGCAGAAATGCCAGCAGGAAGGCGAGAGGCAGCCCTTGGGTAGCTTCAGCAACTTCATTCTGCGCTGAGCTCAGCATGTCCAGAGAGGAACTGGCCCCTCCCCTGAGTCCTAGCAGCAAGGCCCACGGCAGCTGGAAACAAAAATAAACTGTGATGAGAAACACATGTCTGAGACTCAGCTCCTATGCCCTTACAGTCACTTGCTTCTGCAGTATAATCTAACAGAAGGAGCCTGGGGTATGGTACGTCGCAAACATTTTCCTGGTTCTTGAGGTGCTTGTGTTCTGGTGGTCAGCACGTGGCACTTCAATGCAAATTGCTCTGGAACAAATGCTGAGCTGACCACTGCTTGGTGTGGGCCTGGTATAGGTCCCTCCTCAGCCCAGATCCACAGAAGGGAGGGGTCCCTACCCAGAGGCCTGTCTCCTGCGGGGCTCGTTGTCAAGGAACCCCCCCGACTAGCGACCATGCCTGTTATTGCCACGGACAGCAACGTGAGATGTCTGCTCCCTAATTTCATGAATTACCTTGTTTTGAGAAATCATGGGTCTGAAGCCTGTCAGCTTCCGACACCATGCCTTCTGGTTTGTGCACAGACTTGGGAGTAGAGCAGAAGGCAACTGAACAGTCAGGATATGTTTTTTCATCAGATCCAAGACTTAGACTGTGTGACAATGTTTTATTATAATAATGAGCACTTATTGATCACCCATTTGAGCTACGTACTGTACCCACATTTCCTGAAACCTCACTGACACTTCAACAGTAAGACTGAAGTTAATGTGCAGTTCTAAGGCCTTAAATCTAAGACACAATACTGGGATTTTTAATGCTGGCTCTCTCAGTCCAAATACGATATCTTAAGTACTATGTGAAAAATCATGATTTTCCTTTGATTTTTAAAACAGGTAATTTCTTATGCTTTCCATTATTAACAAAAATTTTTGTTAATAACTTTTGTTGTTAACTTTAAATAGACCAAGATATAGTAAACAATGCATAATTATATAAACTCCCATACCACCAAAAAAAAAAAAAGACTAAAATGAGTAAAAAGAAGTTAAAGTGCCAAAAGGCTAAAATAAATTATCCATCCTGAAACTAGGGAATAATCTCATCCTTGAGAGTTTTTTTCTTTTTCCGGTTGAAAACAATTGCAATGTACTTGCCTTACAAATGAGTGTTATTCTTAAGACTGAGTGGGAAAAGGTGCAAATACATAGTAGTGATTTTCTCTTTCTTGGTAGTGAGATGACTGATGATGAGGGATAATTCCTAAGGAAATTTGCCCCACTGAAGTTCCAAAAGCAAATAGCAACATTTGCATGGAGCAGTAGAGAAGATACAGCCTATGGGTAGGGAATCAGCAGAAAATATTCTAGAACATGTATAATTTCTCTCTGTGTAGCTGTCTAGGCACACACATGCCTTTACGTACATATGAGGACTAGTAGGGATACGCGAGGTTTTAAGACAACAGGCAGTAGAAAGTTTGATGGCTGGATAAAAATACAGAAAAGGGAGCCCATTCACAAGATCACTCAAATATATATTACAGACGTGGGTTCAGGTTATTGTAATATATGTCATATCACATCAGTAAAAACACATCAAGTATCAGAAGCAGGCTTTTACATGGAAAAACTGTAAGAGGACGTGGAAGCATGTTCAATGAATCTTGAATACACAGTTTTTGCCTGAGAAGGCTGAGTATCACGAAGACCTAAGTAGTACAGTTACAGTAACAACGGAAAATCCCGACCCATTCGCAGTAGGATAACAAGGATGTTATAAAACTCCTTTGAGAATTTATTGGGAAGAACATGAACTCTTGATTAACAGGAAAATAAATTATTTTTACCCTTCAGAACATTTGCTATGTGGCTGGCATTGTGCTAAACCCTCTGCTCTTTTTGTCATTGCGTCCTCACGGAAAAGCAGCCCTTGGAGTTCCTGCCATTATCACATCCACTCCACAGATGGGGAGAGCAGGTCTGAAAGGGTTAACAACTCACAGGGCCATGCGCAGGTAAGGGCAGGTAAGGGCAGTTAAAGGCCACCAGGAGCTGGAAGCACTCTACCAACCCCCTGCTCTTCTCTAAGGAGGAAGACAGAAGAAGGAATCTGGTAAATTTCGCCTCTGGGAATTAACACCCATTATAAAGCCACAATAATAAACTAATAGGACGATGCAGACAGAACAGTGTGCCCAGATTTAGGCTCAAACACAAAGTAGAATTTATCATGTGAAAAAGACCATCCAAGGTTATCGGGAAAAACATTAAAACAATATTTGTCAACACATGCTGCCATCAGAGCTCAAACGGCAACTGCACCACTTTTCACACCAATGTTAACTTGGTGTGAGTAACGTTTCCAGTGTAAACAGCAGCATATGAATCCGAGTTACAAGAGATTATATGTATTAATTAGTAGAAGCCAACTCTCTAATTACAAAGTAGATGCAAAACAAATCGATAGAAAATTCACAAAAGAAATATGTATGGCAAATAAAATATGAAAAAGTATTTCATTTCACCAGTTATCAAAAAACTACAAATAAAAATGACATTGGAATTGTGTTTGTCCCATCTCAATCTGGAGGAATAGATTAAAAAAAAAAACTTGGCAATTTTGCCCCGATGGTCACGCTGTCCATGAACATTGATAGACATTTTCTGGAATATTTGGCAAAATATATCAAAAATGCCAAAACTCAAAATGAGCTTATCTTTACATCCAATTTTGAATCTGATATATTTAATGAAAAGAATTGGATAAGCCCCAAAAGATATAAGCAAAATAATGTTCATTACGACATTATTTATATTAGAGAAAATTAGAATCGACCTAAATGTTCATCAAAGGAAATCTGTTAAAGGAGTTAGAGAACATCTATACTATGCGGCTATTAAAAAGAATGATGCAAATCCACATTCGCTGACTTGGAAAAATGTCTCTGAGCAAACAAAGGAGGTTGCAAAATAGAAATACATGGTCCACTGTGTGTGTGTAAGAGAGAGAAAAAGTTTAGACTAAAAACTTGCAGATACTGCCTTTAGTTTTAACAGGTCTGGGAGGAATTTGAGTCATACAGGTTTGTATTGTTGATAAACATGAGTTGCCGCCACGTGTTTGAGGCTGTTGGTTAAAACCTGGTCCTTTTGAAAGAAAAGTTGATCTGGAAGCATTTAAAATCAAGGCTAGAATATGCCATATTTCTCTATTTTAGCGATATATCCTACTTCTATTTTAAAAAATATTTTATTTCTGTTTAAAAAACTATGACAGCAATAAGGCATTTAGAGTAATTCACCTGAAGTTATTCCAGTAATTTGAAAAATACAATCCAATTCTGAGCAAATACTATGTTGACATGTTAAGAACAATTTCAGTACTTGACTATTCTAATAGACTTAAATCATTTTTCAAATAATCTACTTTCTGGTTGACTATTACAACTGTATAATATAATTGTAGAATTAGAAAAATCAAATCTGTTCTCTCTGGGACACAAATATTTTACTTGCCAGAGCAAACAGTTTATGAAAAAATCAAATCTTACGGTGGGCCCAAGGGTGAATAAAGAAGTGTGAACCTCGGTCCTGCTGATGGGCACCGTGTGTGCGTGTGTGTGCGTGTGTGTGTGTGTGCGTGTGCGCACGCATATGTAGACAGGCAGTTATAACGCATATTTATAGATTTGCTTGTGCAAACAGAGAAGCACGCCAGTTTTCTCATGCAGCAAATCTTATTTCCGATACAGATTTGAAAATCTGTGAAGCATGATAATATTCATTCTAGGATCTGTGACCTCCCATAAAACAAGGGAGGATGAGTGGGGGGTTAAAAGGACTCTAATGATGCTTTGAACTCCTCCCTTCACATAATGACCGGGGAAGATTTATCTGCTCTCTCCAGGTATAATTAGACGCCCCCAAGCCCATTTGACCCCGCTGCGGTGAGGAGCCCTTCTGCTTTTTGTCTCAGCGGACGAATCAATACTCACACGTTTTACCACTGTGGAGTGAAATTGAGGAAATGAAAATCTGATAATTTTGCTCCCACTGCAGTCTAGACAGAAGAGGCAGGTTTAGTCTTTGTCAGGAAGATCTATTTCCAGTTTCTCAAAAGGCTAGTGTCAAGGTTGAAACTTCTCCGATGATTGATTTTCAGTTGTGTTAAGAAGGATGCTTTATTAGGAATATCCATCTCCGTAGGCTCATATCTGGCTCACAAATAGGTGAGCATGTGCTTTAATTTGGGACGTTGGTGGGTGTACTTGGCGGGCCTTGGGGTCCAGGTGTGGTCTGACTTGTGGTCACTCTCAAGTGCCACCTGCACACTTACCTATTGAGAAGCAAGTCAGCACTTCCCTGTGTCTGTCCTGCCAGGCCAATGGCGAGTTGGTTGAGTTATTCATTTCTCCTAAATATTTTAGAATCCGTTCACTGACATTTTGCAAACGTATATGCTGCTTGATTGCACATTGCAGGTTCTGGGCATCTGAGCTTTTAAATGCCAACATCTTCAAAACAGAGATATGCCGGACCAATGAATATTTAGAGAAACATTCCAACTCGGCGTTAGGAGAGTAACACGCTAGCACAGCCCCACTTGTTCTGAAATACCAGTTTCCTGGAGGGCTGGTGTGGCTGCTTGGTCTCTCGGCACCCCTTAGTACCCTCATAGAAATGCTCTCTCTGCTTATTTTCTCTCATCCTTAACCGTAAAGTCCTTGAGAGAAGTATTTTTTTTTTTTTTTTTTTATTTTTTTTATTTTTTTATTTTTTTTTTTTATTAACGGAAAGAAAAAAAAAGAAATTAACACAACATTTAGAAATCATACCATTCTACATATGCACTCAGTAATTCTTAACATCATCACATAGATGCATGATCATTGTTTCTTAGTACATTTGCATCAGTTTAGAGGAACTAGCAACACAACAGAAAAAGATATAAAATGTCAATATAAAGAAAAGAAATAAAAGTAGTAGTAATAGTAAAAAACAACAACAACAAACAAACCAACAAGCAAACAAAAACAAAAAAAAACCCTATAGCTCAGATGCAGCTTCATTCAGTATTTTAACATGATTACTTTACAATTAGGTATTATTGTGCTGTCCATTTTTGAGTTTTTGTATCTAGTCCTGTTGCACAATCTGTATCCCTTCAGCTTCAATTACCCATTGTCTTACCCTGTTTCTAACTCCTGCTGAACTCTGTTACCAATGACATATTTCAAGTTTATTCTCGAATGTCCGTTCACAACAGTGGGACCATACAGTATTTGTCCTTTAGTTTTTGGCTGGATTCACTCAGCATAATATTCTCTAGGTCCATCCATGTTATTACATGGTTCACAAGTTTATCTTGTCTTAAAGCTGCATAATATTCCATCGTATGTATATACCACAGTTTGTTTAGCCACTCTTCTGTTGATGGAGATTTTGGCTGTTTCCATCTCTTTGCAATTGTAAATAACGCTGCTATAAACATTGGTGTGCAAATGTCCGTTTGTGTCTTTGCCCTTAAGTCCTTTGAGTAGATACCTAGCAATGGTATTGCTGGGTCGTATGGCAATTCTATATTCAGCTTTTTGAGGAACCGCCAAACTGCCTTCCACAGTGGTTGCACCCTTTGACATTCCCACCAACAGTGAATAAGTGTGCCTCTTTCTCCGCATCCTCTCCAGCACTTGTCATTTTCTGTTTTGTTGATAATGGCCATTCTGGTGGGTGTGAGATGATATCTCATTGTGGTTTTGATTTGCATTTCTCTAATGGCCAGGGACATTGAGCATCTCTTCATGTGCCTCTTGGCCATCCGTATTTCTTCTTCTGGTAGGTGTCTGTTTAAGTCTTTTTCCCATTTTGTAATTGGGTTGGCTGTCTTTTTGTTGTTGAGTTGAATAATCTCTTTATAAATTCTGGATACTAGACCCTTATCTGATATGTCATTTCCAAATATTGTCTCCCATTGTGTAGGCTGTCTTTCTACTTTCTTGATGAAGTTCTCTGATGCACAAAAGTGTTTAATTTTGAGAAGCTCCCATTTATTTATTTCCTTCTTCAGTGTTCTTGCTTTAGGTTTAAGGTCCATAAAACCACCTCCAGTTGTAAGATCCATAAGATATCTCCCAACATTTTCCTCTAACTGTTTTATGGTCTTAGACCTAATGTTTAGATCTTTGATCCATTTTGAGTTAACTTTTGTATAGGGTGTGAGAGATGGGTCTTCTTTCATTCTTTTGCATATGGATATCCAGTTCTCTAGGCACCATTTATTGAAGAGACTGTTCTGTCCCAGGTGAGTTGGCTTGACTGCCTTATCAAAGAGAGAAGTATTTTTAATCCACTAAGCTCCTTGGGCTTGGGCAGTAAGAATGCCATCTAACTGATGAACGGTAGACTGTCTCTTCTCTCCATTGTACTACGAAGTTTTCTGCTTAAAGACTATGCATGTCTGTTATTGAATCTCATTTGTACTTTTTCCTGCTGAAAAAAATAATTCAAGATGGCAGGAATTTTGAATAAGCCTGCTGGATATCATCATTGATGCAGTCAATGATGCTTGATGCAGTTTTATATGTTGGCCTTGATGGAATGAAGAGAGCTCAATGATTATAACATCAGTTATGTGAACCATCAGAAGCATTGAGGAAGAGGTTTCCTTTCTTCAGTTCTTGGATTTTGTTTTTCCATAAGGGTTGAGTTATCCCTCAGAAAGGTTTTCGCAGAGCACCGTGGATTGGTGTGCTCGGAAGAAAGACTAAGGCCAGCATCGCTGCTTCTTTCTGAAGGGACCTGACTCTGGTGTCTGCAGAAATGACCTTAAAACCTGGACCACAGAGCACCCCGCTGTGCCTTACAGCATGCTTCTTGCCAATGGACTTTGAGCATTCACAGGTTAACAGCGCCCCCAAAAACCCGGGGTCCTGCTCCCAAGAGGTCCTAGAAGTTCCATAATTTTATGCTACCCCATTCAAACGTGCAGTCACAAAAATATCAAGTCTGGATACTGTGAGAGATGGAGTAGAATCCGCATGTGAATTGTACCAATCATTTCCGTTTGGGTGGAGTTAAATCCTAAGCGTGATACGATGGTGCTGCTAAAATGCGGTCACTGACAAGCTGTGGTGAGTTCATGTTCATTAACAACTCTAAACCTTGCTCCTTTAATCACATCTGTTTATTTACCTAATGTGGTCAGCAGTGAAGATGCTCGCCTTGAAGTGCTGAGTTGAGCCAGAATCCAACTAATCCTTGTTTTGGTTTTGATTTTAAACTTTCCATGCCACTCTCGCAAGTGCCTCCAAATTCTGGGGAGGTTATTTTAGACACAGCAGCGCTTGAAGGGCTCAGTGGGTCCCCAGCCTCAGGGCCCATGAGCACCCGATTTCTGTCTGGTTAGGGGTGGTGCTCGTCACCTGCACATCCCCCAGCATCCGGCCAGGTGCGGTAGATTCCTTGGATGACACTGTGGATGCTTTCCTGTTCCCCAGTTGATCAAATAAGGACATCGGCACAGGTTGGCTTAGCTGTGCCTTTTTAAGTCCCTGTGAGCACCAGTTATGGGTGTGTTTGCCTGAGGGTGACCTTCTCTCAGCAAATGGCTCTCTGGCAATTCTAAACACAGTTTTGTTTGGATTTTTGTCTTCCACATGTTATTTCAAAATCAAAACATCTCTGTAAAGGGGATCGCTGCATGAAGCCCATCAGCCAGCGGCAGGAAACTCCTTCTGTCCCAGGCAAAGCAGGCCACTCTCTTGGAGAGGCATGCAGCAAAACTTTGTAATTTGGGACCAGTTTTTCCTATATGGCTGCAGGGCATTACATAATGAAAGAAGACTTATAGATTTTTGTTTTGTTTTGTTTTGTGGCCATTCTCTCTCTTCCTCTCCAAAGCCACAAAAGTAAGGTTGGGGTTTGGGGTCGGTCACACCAGTGAGGTCCAGACGTAACTTTAGTTGAACTTTCTCCACATCAGGGCAAGCACCGTGGAGCCCAGGTCTTCCAGCAGGCAACAGTGAGTGCAGGAGGCACAGACACACCACCAGGCTCGGACAAATGGACAGCAGGGTCTGTGGACAGAGCCTGGGCAGGACGTCCGAGAGCTGGGTGGTCATCCGTCTGACCACTCCAGCCCCTCCGCTCCAGCCCACCTCCCCTTCCTACAGTAGGTGAACACCCTGCTCCTCCTGCCCCTTCAGGGGCTGCTCTTCTCAGAGTGTGTCATCTTTACTGCAGAGGTAATAGAAAAGGCAACCTTCACCCCTCTCGGGCCAGGCCACTTTTGGTCACGACTGGCAGCTTCCCTGAGTTGTAAGACCATCTTGAAAGTCACTTTGAATTGCAGGACTCGTCTGGCAGGGGGGCCTCATCTATCACCCACAGTTGGGAGCAGGTTCCATCCCCGCCCGCCTGTGGTCACCCCAACACTGCGGCTGTGGTATCGAGATCCAAGTTGAAAACAATCTTAAAGTGACGCACGCATTAGCCTTTAAATAAAACAAGGTTCTCCTCCGATATGTTCAGGAAATGATTTTTGAATTAAAATATGATACCTAATCCAAAATATTGTTACAAGGTAATTGTGGGGAGATCATTTTCCTTCTTCATGAGTTCGGGAGGACAGTCCGGCTGGCCTGGGAAGAGGGGAAGCCGAGGCGAATCTCCCCAGCAGATTCGCGCTCAGCGCTAGAACGTTCTCCGCGTAAATCCTGATGGGACACAGCGCAGTGTGTCCGAACCACTGAGCAAATGACACACCCATGAGTCCATCCTGATTATGCAATTGCACAATAGTCCATAGCAGCTCCTTGCGGACCGTGGAGTAAATAATATGCATTTCTAAAGTCCATAATTGTGTAATTACATGACAGTCTATAATTAAGGACTATTGGGTAAATAACATAATTGGAGAGTTTCTAAAATCGATCCTAAAGTACCTTAAAAAGTGTGGATGACATGAAAGACAAAAAAAAAAAAAAAAGGGAGAAATTCAATCCCAGAAAGCCAAATTTTAGTGAATTTGACGAAATCTGACTTCATTTTGCTAAATGTTAGATTTTAGTGAATTCACTTCCTCTGAATGGCAGCAGCTCACACTGGAGCAACGGCTTGGTCTCCTTGGCTTCTTTCTGTCTGTATCATCTCAGCTGCCCACCCCCGCCCCCTGTCCACCCGCTGTGGAGAGGAGCCCCGACCCCTGCCCACGGGCGTCCCAGGGAAGAGCAGCGTGGCTGGGCAAAGACGCAGCACTTCTTTCCATCAGGCACATTTTAAACTCTCTCACAAGGGTGCTGCCTTCTCGCAGCATCTGCCCACCCACCCGAGGATGGCGCCGATTGTGCCCTTCCCTGGGCTCTGCTGTGCCAGGTCCACGGCCACTGTGCCTGGACCCCGAGCGTGGCTGGACGGTCTGTGTGGACAGCACCCTCTGGGACACGGCGCCCAGTGGGCCTGGGTAGCAGACTCTGGGAGAGCCCTGGAACCAACTCGGCCCATTGAAGGTGGCAGAGGACCAAGAGGTCATGTGCTCACCTGGTAGACAGGTATATAGGAGCTGGTCTTAAGCAGTGACGGTGCAGCGGTAAGACATACAAGGGGGACTGCCCTTTATGGGGAATTTCGAGAATGCTCCTAAAGCAGGGGCGTGGGCATAAAATCAATAATTTAAAAGGCTTCTCAAATTTTCAAAAGATATGTAATGCTGGGTGATAAAGGTCTGATAAGTATGCAAACATTTACCTCCCCTTCTGTTAGCGTGAGGACAACTTTGTTGCAATGCAAGGTACTGGGTCCCTATTCTGCTGATTTGGGGAAAAGGGAATCTATGTTGTAACAAGCACATTGTTATTCTGATGCAGGGAATCCACATTTTGAAAAGCACTAGATTTCATCAAGGTTGCTCGCGGTAAGTGATCTTCCTAAAGATTTATTCATGAAAAATAACATGAATCTTGGGAGCAGAAAGTTCCGCTTGGAAGAAATTGAGATGAAAAGAAAGTCATGTAAAGAAAGTTTTTTCATTTCAAGTCAGCAAGATCCCTACTTTGTTTTGTGTGTAAATTGAGAGATAAGCAGAATATTTTACTAGAGGAGGAGTTTCAGTTATTTTGAGATTTTGGGGGGACAATTCATCCCGTGCCTGCTTACGAGGAAGTTGCTAGGCCTTAGGAAGCGAATTATTTGGGGCATCCCTTAAATAATCTCAATACCAAATATTTGTTTTATATGTAGGATCTTATTTTTGGTTAATAAATTACCCATACATTTATTTTTTCAATTCTTTCCCCTTAGTTTATCAATCTTTTTGTTATGTATCCAGTGAATCATCATTCTCCACCAACTATTTCTGCAAAAGAAAGCACAATTCCTTTCATACTATTGGAAGTTTCTTAGATGTTTCTTCCCAAACTGCAGTCAGTCAGAAAATGAGAGCCATTACAGAAACCTCTGGCAAAATGTTCTATAAAGAAGGAGACAGAGACTCGCTACTTGTTTCATTATTCTCACGCTGTATTGGAGGCCCACTCATCTCTCCTGTACACTTTAATCTTCTTAGACACAATCACCAGGGTGCACCTTCTCACACGCTGCCTGGACCTGGGACTTGGGGCTGAGGGTCTCCCAACCTCACATGGAGCCTCCCTAGTGGCAGAGATAAAGGGAGTGTCCACAAGGACCACGGGCTCATCCTCCACAGAGGGTCGTGGCTGAAGGCCACGGTGGGTGGCGTTCATCGCCTGGGAAGGGGCCGGGATGGCCTTGCAGGCCAAGCCATGGAAGATCATGCTAAGGACCCAGTTTTCTGGTGAGAGTCCCGGAGCATGTGTTCCAGTAGCCATAGCCATGGGCAAGTGTGGGGTCTTCTTAGGACAGGGCCCTGTGGAATCCAGAAGCTGGACAGGCACTCATGGGGAAGGGAGGTCGCAAAACTGGGAAAAGTGTCCAGGTCTAAACTTTTGACTACATCTCTGGACGCCTCCGTAACCAAATCTCAATGAAGTTTAAAAAAAAAGAGTTTAGACTTAAAACTCTATAAGTCATTTTTTCTGATTCATTAAAGAGTCCAAATTAGTTGCCCAGCCTTCTGGAATTGGGTTGATCTAGGAAGCACTCAAGATTCTGATTTAATTCAAGATCCTCTAAGCACTTTCTTGTAGTTCAAAAAAACTTTTTTTTAATTCCCTGAGACAGGCTGAATTTCTTGGCTTTCTAAGCAGTGTCTGGCTGGGTCAGGCAGGGAGCAGGCCCACCCTTTACAACTGCCGGGCTTCCTTTCTTAGTTCCACTCTGGGTGTCCCGCCCGGGGCTTTCGAGCCCGCGCCCTGGGAATGTGGAGCCCACGGGCGCTGGAGCTCCTGCACTAGAGGACCTCACTGGACTAACGCAAGCCTCGCCTCTGGGTTGAGAATCTTAAGCCCTCATTCTTCTACTTACTAACCACACTTAAATGTTTGAGTTCAGGAAAAACGAAAGGCGTAATTGATAGGAAAGAAGTAGAATGCCTTTTGGCTCAGGAGGGGTGACCCTGAGGTCTTAGGGTATCTTCTGGACTGGGCCACTGCCCCCAGCTGAGTCCGTAGTGGCAGCTCTAGGGCGCCCATGGCAGGGCCTTTCATTCAGCACAAAGTGGGTCACTTAATACTCCTTGAAAACGCCTGCCTGTGCCAGGAGCACTCTCAAGTCACTGTGTCACACATCCTTTCAACCAGCAGATATTTTTGTGTATATGGAGTGCCTGACACAGGGGAAATGTCAACTCCTGATCAAATAAATTCTATGCATATTTCCAAGTTCATCTTCAATAGTAATCTCTCAACTTTTCCAAGACCATCTAGTTTAAAATTATGTCTTAATTCTCTGAAAAGAGTGCACTAAATTTTTTATCTTTCATATGGGAGAATTTTTCTGGAATTTAATGATTAAGTAAATTAAAAATCAAGGAATATTTTTATAAAAGCTAATATACATGAATTTAAGAGAAGAGTATTGCTTTCTAAATCCCTTCAGAAGATACAGATGGTTCCATCTCCAGGGTCCTTCATGGTATCCCTTTATCTCCACGTCCACCTCCCTTCCTCTCTGCTTCTCTAACCCCAACCGCTGGCAACCACTGATCTCTCCTCCATTTCTAGAAACTTCTAAGTTTAGAAATGTTATATAAATGTGAGCACATATTTCTTAAGATTTTGAGATAGGATTTTCTCCCTCCACTTAAGGCCATACAGGTTCATTCAAGCTGTGTTTGAATCGATATTCTTCTCATCGCTGAACACTATTCTCTGATTCAGATATGGCATAGTCTGTTGAACATTTGACTACATAAAGACACCTTAGTTATTTCCAGTGTTTTGTTATTGTGACTAAACTGCTATGAACATTTTTGTATAGGTTTTGCTTTTATGTGATCATAAGTTTTCACTTCTTTGGAATAAATATACAAGAGAGCAATTGCTGGATTGTGTGGTAGTTGCATGTTTAGTTTTATAAGAACCTGTCAAACTGTTTCCCAGAGTGTCCATACCATTTTACATTCTGCATCCTTACCAGAATTCTGTGTTGTCAATAATTTTTATTTTAGTCTTTCTGGTAGGTGTGAAGTAGTGAAGTAGGACCCCACTGTGATTTAAATTTGCATTCCCCTCTGGATAATGATGCTGAACATCTTTTCATGTATTTATTTGCCATCTGTATATCCTGTTCAGTGAAGCGTGTGTTGAAGTCTTTCACCCATTTTCTAACTGGTTATCTAAATGATGAGTTTTTGAGAGTTTTTATATACGCCATATATTGGTCCACTGTTGGTTATGTGATGTGCCAGCGTTTGCTCCCATGTGCAGCTTGTCCTTTCATCGTTTTAACAGAACTTTTGCAGATTAGAAGTTTTTAACGTTGATGAAGTCCTGGTTATTAGTTAAGACATATTCCAAGCATGCAAGGCTGGTTCACAGAGTGAAATTTCACCAATCCATCACATCAACAGGTTAAAGAAAAAAAATCATATTGTCATGTCAATGGACACAGAAAAAGCCTTGAACAAAACTCAACACCCATTCATGCTTAAAAAATAAAGAAAGAAAACACAAACCTGTCAGCAAACTAGGAAGGGAAGAAGTTTCCTCAACTTGTTAAGGAGCATCCACCAAAAACCAACAGCTGATATCAAACTCAATTGTAAAAATCTGAATACTTTTGACAAGTCTGTGCACTCTTACCACTCCCATCTGACATGGTGTTGAAAGTCCTAGTACAAGGTGGCAAAAAAATGGCATTGGGTGATAAGAAACTTTTAGAATTTCATACTCAGTATTATGGTTCTGAAATCAGCCATGAGATACAGCTTATTCAGTATAATAACCTGATAATGTTTCATCATGACTACATCATAGTTTTCCTATTGCCATATCCGTGAGTGTGACATGTATTCCAAAGTTTTGCTATTGTTATAATGCTCCCATATCCTGTGCTTCCAGGTGCTCATGTGCAAGCATTTTTCTGGGAATGGTTTGCAGGAGTGGAAATTCTGGAAAATGAGATGTGCACATTTTCAGCTTTTCTAGTTTTGACCATTTTGTGTCCAAATGGCTGTGGCTGACATTTAGGAAAATTAATCTAAGTTCAAAATATGTTTACTTTGACTTGACATATTTAAGCTGCGCAACACAGGTTTATAGGTATTAGATAAAAGAGCCGACTCCTGACACAGCATGAAAACCAGCTCCTGGTGGGTTTCCTGAAAACATTTTTAGCGTTTCCACAATTGTTAGGTTACTGCTTCAAGTTTATTTACGCTAAGCCATGTGAATATTCCAAGTGGCAGAGCCCATAGAAAAATTCCATTACATCATTTTAATCAGAAAGAACAGTTTCTAGATATGAAGAAATGTATACTGGAGATCTTAATTTATTTTGGATAATATATTTTTAAGAATATAGATTTTGAGTATAAAGGATATTGTCAGGTTATAAAAGAAGAATAGGTTAAGTTAGTAATGTATGCTGAAAGCCTTTTTATCTTGCAAAATTATGACTTATTTGTAGATAAAACTAAAACAGGTTAAAATAAGAAATTAAAAATACTTGTAAATTTTAATTCAAAACCTATGTGAACATTATTTGGTGAATCTTACTATGTGGGGCCAACACTTTTTTTTTTAAGAATGTGCCCACTGAAGGGAGAACTGCATTGGTTACTTACATAAATAACTCCACAATATATCTTCACGCTTTACACTTTTTGCACTGGACTTCCTATTTAAAGATGCTTTGCAAAGCATTTGTAGATCGGGGTACTTTTATATTTTGATTAAAATGTCCAATTCTTTTACAATTTGGGTGGATGCATTGTTATTTTTTAAGCAACCAATTTAAAAAGCATGGCCGTTGGGCTGCTCTGAAACCCTTTTCACTTGGCTGTTTCAGTTGAGATGTGACCCACCCTACTCAATGTGGGTCTTTGCGGGAGGATAAAGGACAGAAAAAGCAGAGAGAGCTTAAAGAGAAAAGGCCAGGGAAGGAGCTGAGAGAGGAAGCCCCTGAAGCCAGAAGCTGGAAACAACAAAACCTGGGAGAGAAGGGCCAGGAGACACCAGCCACGTGCCTTCTCAGGTGACATAGGAGTTCAAGATGTGGCAGCCTTTCTTCAGAGAAGGTTATTTTCCTGTTGATGCCTTAATTTGTACATTTCCACAGCCTTACAATGTAAATTTGCAAGCAAATAAATCTTCATTGTAAAAACCAACCCATTTCTCAGATATTGCATTCCTGTACTTTTAGCAAACCGAAAGTTATCAAGATTAAGAGAACATTTAACCATAGTTTCATAGAAACAGGAAGTATATTGTTTCATGCCTATTTCAAGGGGTTATTTCCTATTGATTTAATAAATGTCACCACTGAAGTAGTGTTGGTGACTGGCCTAGTCAGGATGGGGGTAAAATGCCAAACACCCCAAACGCAGGGTAAAATATCCCTCTGCAGTCACCTGAGGAAAGGCTACCAAACCAGCAGATGAGCTGAGGGTTTGTCCCAGCAGGATCGAGCAGAGCAGCTCATCCTGTGAGTCAGCGGAGAGGGGATGGCCTCAGAGTATATATAGCATGTCATCTGGAAGCAACAAAATAATATGTTCTACAATGTCACCAGATTCTCAGAAAATCACGGAGAAAATACCTCGCTTTGAGCGATGGTAGTCGAGGTGAGTAATGTTAATGGCTTGTCCTTTCTTTCTCCATTTAAAACTGGTCTCTGTCTATGAGTTGCTGATAATTCTCTGAGCACAATAATTAAATTTTCTATAGCCGTGGAAAAGCTGAGAAGCAGCAATGTGTGGTGTGTGTGTGCACATACAATTGTGTTTAATTATTTGATTGTATTTCTTCAGTAAATGAAGTTGGTTTAATAAATATTTACATGATTTCAAGCAACACTATACAAATCAAGTTCATTTTTGAAATACGAAATTTGATTAAAATTAAGTCTATGTTTTAAAAATAAACTATATCGGTTTAAAAATACAGTGGTTTTCTGTCTCCATTTTTAAAACAAAATGTGATCCAGCTCAGTTCCTTATCTCTCCTTTGTGTACCCTGTCCTTATCTGCACCTTGTCCAAGCAGATATTCTCAGTACTTTCTACACTGAGCAAACGTTTAGAGTTCAAATGTTAACTAACCAGCATATCACTCCTGTGTTATTCACTGAGAGTGCCAACATCACAACTGCCTTTTCATTCAAATATCTTAGTTCCAACGTTTCTTTTATTCCAATATAACCATTCTGTGCTTATCTGGAGACTCAGATCTGTTCTCTTCATGTTAATTTTCCCTTCCATTCATTTTTACCACAATTTCTGAGTCATCTTGATATTGAAAATACGAGTGCTGGTTTGAAGTTGCTATGTACCCCAGAAAAGCCATGCTTTCTATTCTGATCCAATCTTGTGGAGGCAGTCATGTTCTAGAATCCTGATTCAATATTGTGAGTAGAACATTTCATTAGATCATTTCCATGGAGATGTGGTGTGCACAATTTTGGGTTTGGACTTTTGATTTGATGGAGATGTGACTCCACCCATTCAAGGTGGGACTTAATTAGTTTACTGACATCCTTTTAAACAGGAGCCATTTTGGAGTTGCTTCAGAGCCAACAGAGACACAGACATTTGAAGATGCTTGGAGTGCCAACAGAGAACAGATACCTAGACACAGACATTTGGAGATGTAGAGCCCAGCAGATGTTGCCGTATGCCTCCGCACGAGATGCTAAGCAAGCCAGAACCCAGAGTTGCATCCCAAAGGAGCTGAGTGAAGGCCCACAGATGCTTAGAGAGGAAATCATTGGTATCAGAAGCTGGAACCAATGGAACCAGGAACAAGGACAAGCAGATGCCTGCCACATGCCTTCCCATGTGGCAGACATCAACCTTTCTTGAGTCGAGGTATCTTTCTCTCAATACCTTAGTTTGGACATTTTTATGGCCTTAGAGTTATAAATACGTAACTTAATAAATTATTTTTAAAAGCCATTCCATTTTTGGTGCATTGAATTCCAGCAGCATTTAGCAAACTAAAACAATAGGGTGTCTTGTTCCCTTAGCCAAGGTGTCCCAAATTCTCTCTCAGTATCATCTTTGAAGCAATTTCAATCCTTACAACCTAATATTTTCAGCCCAGCCAGTTATTTAAAGAAGGTAAGTCACAAAAAATAATTTAACAAAGAGAAAACAAGTATTTGGTAACAGTCTAACCATGCGGTTTGTTGTTTTTGTGTTTTTCTCATTTATCAAAGGATTTTAGGAAGTCTGAAAAGAAGGTGAAAATGAGTGAGAACTTCAGGGAAAACGGAAAGGGAAATAAAGGTACGGAGGGCTAGATGGAGCTGAGAGGAAGACTGGCCCACAAAACAAATCCTGAAGTCCAGAACACTTTTCAAAGGGGGATTACAAATTTTGCATTAAATTTCCTGGCATTCAAAATAGGGAATGTATAATCAATTAGAACGTTTCGATGTCCAAATGATAAAAGCATGTTAACTCCCACTATAGGTGATACTGAGATCTGAGGTACATTCTTTTTGTGCAACCTTAGAAGAAGGGAATGTGTCATGAAATATGCATACCCCTAAAATCTCTTCAGTGAATAAAATGATGTATATGTTACTGCTGGATTTTTAACATTCATATTGTGGGAAATGGTAGAGGGAGAGAGAAAGAGAGAGAGAGAGAGAGAGAGAGGGAGAAGGAGAAGGAGGAAGAAGAGGAGGAGGAGGAAGAGAGATGAGGTCTCTACTACAAAGGAATTTCATGAGGTACTAAGTTAATGTAGGTATGTGGCTCTCCCTGATGCTCTGAATTAATTTAAGAGGAAAATTGAATATATCCTTCAGGAAATCCACCAAAATATTACTTTCTTATCATTAATAAAGAGGATTCTATTAAACATCAGCATGAAGAGAATAAGATTTCTTCTGAAAACAATCCAGGGTTCTCTTCAAAACCCAAGTAAATGAGCATTGAGACTCAAGTTTCTATGTTTAGACAAAATCTGCAATAAATCTAGTTCAGAAAAAAGTTAGGAATGTATTAATAATGCATCTCTGTGATTCTAGTATGCACATATCCTCAGATTGCGAATTGTCTGTAAGCAAGAAGAAACTAGCACAAAGTTAGAGGATACTTGCCTGCTTCTGGTTGGAGAAGACAGAAAGAAATGGTTCATAGTTCTCACTGGCCTGCCTAGCCTGGGTAAACATACTCGTTCATTTGATTTCCACCCATTCGTGTTATTTGTTCAGGTAACACTAAATGTGATTGAATTATAAATCAGGTTTGAATCTCTAACTGTTGTTGAAGATGACTTCACAATATCTCACCATAACACAGCCCTTCAATATAAAGATACTGTGCATGAGCAAATTGTTATTGTGGTTGTGAGTAGCGAAAGAATTATCCCAGGTACTACATGTTTCATTTAATTTCCAAAAGTGCAATACTGAACTTCAAAATACAGCCATCACTGGACTTCTTGACTTCATGAAAGTTAAAACCACAGGTCTCTAAATTGTGCCTGACTCATAGGAGATGCATAGATGCATTAGTTGCAAGATTTTCACTTTTCTCCCCCCAAATAATTCCATCAAACATATGCCTCATTTGCATGATATTTGCTATTTCACTTGTGGGCTGCTTCTCCACCCTGAAGTTGTTCTTTGTTTTTTCAAAAATTCAGGAGTAGTTGGTTTCAGTTCAAACTAGAGTTCAGGGGAATCTGTCAGAGTCCATCTAAGCAGGAGAGGACTGAGGGACAACTAGAACTATTGCTGTCACTGTTCCACCCTGTTGAAGACCTGTCTCCATGTACATCTGACCAGTGGTGGCCACCCCAACCCCTCCAAATGGCAACATCCTGCTACTCTAGTTCCAGCAGAGGCAGAGATTTTGAGAGACAGTCATGTTTACCTCAATAACGATCCTTAAGCCACACTTTTGAGTTCCTAATCTTGTGCCCAGCTCTTTCTCTTCCTCCAGATAGCCTTTCTTCATTGAGCTAACTTGCTTCAGGAAAGGTGAGTCAGAGCTGATTGTAGTACCAAGCCTCTCAGTGAGCAGAAATTCCTTGCCCTTCCCTCCTGGTAGACCCACACAAGAGATAAAGGGGTTGATTTGGCTAGGGTTCTCTGGAGAAACAGAATCAGCAGGAGACATCTGTAAATACAAAATTTATGAAAATGTCTCAAGCAATTGAGGGGATGTAAGAGTCCAAGGTCTGTAGGGTAGGCCACAAGCTGGCAGTTTCAATGAAGATCTTCAATGAACTCTTAGGAGAGGCTGGCTGGCTGAAGAAGGAAGAGTGACTATTTCTTCTGAATCCTTCTTAAAAACCTTCTGGTGATTAGATTACATGTCACTCATTGCAGAAGACACTCCCCTTAGCTGATTACAAATGCAATTAGCTGTGGATGCCACCAGCATGGTCACGATTTAAGTCCATGAAATGTCCTCACAGCAACTGACAGGTCAGCACTTGCCTGACCGGACAACTGGGCACCACCACCTGGCCAAGTTGACACATGAACCTGACTATGACAGTCCACCCCTTGTCAAATTGGCAGCTGTACTCATCACCTTAAACCATATTTAATCTTTAAATGGAAAACAATAACAGACATATTTTTCTTCACCTAACAATACTCAACTGTCCCATTTACAACTGGAAATGCATCAAATCTTTCCAGAATAGGGTGCAAGTCCTGGGGTAATAGTCACTCTTAAACTTGATATCTTAGAACTTAATACTATAACATGAACAAAACAGCTTATGTGATATGATAATGGGGATAAAATAAAGAGGAAAACAAAGATATTTGATTTATGTGTAAATACATAGACACTAACCACAAAGCAAGGAATTGTCTTATGCAACCAAGCAGATATAAGAGTCCAAGATCCGTAGTGCAGGCCATGACCTGGCAGCTCCAGTGAAGGTCCTCGTTTCTGTAACTGTCCATGTGCTCACAATTCATATTTATCACTACCTTCTTCCACTACCCATTCCATGCTCCCTTTAGCCTCAGCAAGCACTTCAGTTGGCCATGGTTCTTTGCCTGGTGGGGTTACCCAAACTTTCATTCTTGAAGTTTAAGAGTCATTGGTAGTCCTGCCTGGATTGGGTTGTTGCAGTTTGCCATTGATTTGTACTAAATGACGCCCTAGGGGATCTCCTATTTTCCAGGAAAATTCTTCTTTACCTCCATTGTGTAGTTGCAGCCCTATTTCCCCCTGATAGTCAGGGACAATTATCCAAGCCAGTAAAGTAATCCCCTTCTTGACTTGGTGATCCAGGGGCATGAGTAGCCCAAAGTGACCAGGTGGCAGTCTTAGATTCCAGTTCAATGGAATCATTTTTGTTTCTCCTGGTGGAAGCACTCCCCCTTCTGGGACTAAAACCTGTAGACCAGCAGAGCTCAAGGTCACAGGCAAAGGAAGCAAAAATTTTCCTAGTGGACCATTTGGGGTAATAGTGAGTGGTGCCACTCCCATTTCCACCCCTTGGTTCCTGGACCTGTTATTCCTGGCTATGAAAGAAACAGCATCTTGATGTGGATGTAGATTCAGAGAACACACAGTCTCCTGGAGAACACTGGCCCAGCCCTGCAAGGTATTACCACCTAGTTGGCATTGTAATTGGGTCTTCAAAAGGCCATTCCACCGTTCTATCAATCCAGCTGCTTCTGGATGATGGGGAACATGGTAAGACCAGAGAAGTCCATGAGCATGTGCCCATTCCCACACTTCACTTCCTGTGAAGTGTGTTCCTTGATCAGAAGCAATGCTGTGTGTGATACCCATGGAGGGTAGTTTTGGCAGAAGCATCATGTACAGGGAAAGAAAACCCATATCCAGAATATGTGTCTATTCCATTAGAACAAATCGCTGTTCCTTCCATGATGGAGCTGGTCCAATGTAATCAACCTGCCACCAGGTAGCAGGCTGATCACTTTCATTGTGCCACAGTTGGTCTTTCACTTTACCAGATAAAGTTACCTTTGGGCGTCATGCAAGCATATCAGCTATCCTGAGGGAAACTTCTGAGGGCACCAACTACCAGATGGTTCGGTTGTCTTTCACCTCTATACTTAGGTCGGACAACCGATTTGCATGTCAGGACTGCTATGGACCTCCACCAGAGCTTCCTCTGGTTTTGCCCTACCTAGGCATAGTTCACAATCTTTCAGGTCCTAACAGCTAGTTCTCCATTTCCCTGGCATGGTGGGGAAGATGGGCTGGTGGTGAGCCCTTGGTGGACTGGAGAGGTCTTGGGGATCTCACCTTGGCCAGTGAGCAGCACTGCGATGAGTTGGTGGGCTGCAGAGGTGAGCCTTGAAGTCTAGGGCGCAGGCCCAGGTGGAGCTGCTGCAGGTGCAGATTTTGGTGGTAGTAACAAGTATTCAAATGAGAACTTTGAAGGACAAAGTACGAGAGGGACTACCACCTTGCAGCACTGCCCAGATTCCCCAACCCCACTCCCAGTACCAAGTTGTGTTAGCCAGGATTCTCTAGAGAAACAGAATCAGCAAGAGGTATCTATAAGTATAAAATTTATATAAGTGTCTCATGCAACCGTGGGGATGTAAGAGTCTAAGGTCTGTAGGGCAGGCTGTGAGCTGGCAGCTTCAATGAAGGTCCTCAACAAAATTCCAGGAGAGTCTGGCTGGCTGAAGCAGGAAGAGTGACTGTCTCTTCTAAATTCAACTTAAAAGCCTTCTGGTGATTAGATTAAGTGTCATTCATTGTAGAAGACACTCCCTTTAGCTGATTGCAGAATCAGCTGTGGATGCCGCCAACATGGTTATTATTTAAGTGCATGAAATGTTCTCATAGCAACAGACAGGCCAGCACTCACCCAACTAGACAAGTGGGCACCATCACCTGGTCAAACTGACCCACAACCCTGACCATCACTGGGGTGTTTATTGTCAACATCACCAACGCTATGAAATCTATTCCACCAATGTCAGGGAAGTTTACGACTAACCTAAGGGAAAAAAAAATTTATATTGTTCACCAAAAGACATTTAAAAATAATTAAATGGCTTTGGAGAGCACACAGTGCAGGACAGCCTAGAGGGTCTACAAATCCTAAAAGAAGGGAGCATGTGGAGCCAGCTCCCCAGTCACCCTGGCTTTCTTTCTGTAGGTTGCACTGTCTATATTTTCCAATTTGCATCATGAACAAATGGAGTCCTGCAGAGTCAAGCAGGCCGCTAGGCTAAGAGAACAGAGACTGGCAGACGAGCTGCCTAAGCATCTGAGACATGGGAGTGGTATACAGAGTGGAGGGACTGCTGGAAACTATGCAGAGAAATCTGCACTCGAATTCTCATCAAGACATTTTCCAAGTCTTAACCTGTCCTTCTCAGGGTGCTTAGTAATAAAACTTACAGTGGACTTACTGTTTAAA